>NC_044985.1:2002835-2289913 GCF_008728515.1 Papio anubis
CCGCTGGTCATCGGCAGGGGCAGGGACCTGTTATCTCCCTGTGACAGGGCCTCCTGCTGAGGCAGGCCTGGTCCTTGTCCAGGATCCCAGTTGTCCCCTGGGAGTGGCTCTCCACTGGTCAGCCCAGGCCGCTGCTCAGAAGTTGTGTCAGGTGGACATTGGAACGTCCGATCTCTGGGGCCAGCCCAGTTTGCATTCTAGCTCTGGCCCCTTTCCCGCCTAGAGAAGTTGGGAATACTCAGCCTTGTTTTCTTGTCCTGCCTCATGGAGTGGTGGGAGATGAGAGTCCACTCTGTAAGCTCCACGCCATCACCCTCCACAGCAAACAGGGACAGAGGTTCTATGGGTAACCCAGCAACAAGGAGGGCAGGCAAGGCTGGCCGGGACCCACCTCGGGGCTGGGGAACCTGGGACCATACCAGGGGTGGCAGCAGAGCAAAAGAGAGGCCCCAGGCTTGCAGCCAGACCAGCTGGGCCAAATCCTGGCTTTGCATCTCATAGGCTTCTGCAGCTCAGGTTCCCCATCTGTAAAATGGGCACACTGATAGTCCCTGTGCGGTGCATAGGCACTTGGAGTTGCACCCACAGTTTCACTGTGGCCTTTGTACTGTAAGAGGCTGTAATGTGGCCCGTCTCTCCCGGAGACAGGGAGGAGACCTCCGGAGCCAGCTAGGAAGTCAGCCCTGTTCTCTCTCCAGGAATCGGAGGGAGCTTCCCGCAGAGCAGCTGGTCTGTGCAGGTTGGGTCCTGTGATCTGGGACATCACCAAGCGTCATCACTGGCCTTCCAAGGTGATGACCTGGAGCATGTTGTGCTTTGGCTGTGGGGGTCTCCTGATTACCTTCGGCTATGGCCTTGGGACCGTCCAGTGCCTTCCTGACTGTGCCCACTTGACAAAAGGCTGTCTCTACCAGGATCTCCTGAAAGCTCTGGCCCTCCCTGGCCAGCTGCCAGGGTATAGAGACTGTGCACGTCTGTCCTGCTGCCCAGGTCGTGAGACCCTGTGGGTGGCAGCCCGACCCCACCCCCAGCCATCTGAGAACCTGGAGACCCAACCAAGAGGAACTCAGGGTCAAGAGGAGGAAGGGGTGGGTGCCGCGTGATGCTGGCCCTGCGCAGAGGCCCGCCTGGCTGGGGGCCCAGGCCTTGTTCCTCAGATGCAGTGGTTCCTCCCTTCCCTGGACCCCACCAGCTGCCATCGCCCCCTACATGGCATCTCCGGGGGTGTAACTGGGGAGCCCTGTGGAGTTTCACCTCCGTTCCCACTGCAGCCTCAGAGCTGGGTGCGGCTCGCAGGTGAAGACCCCACGCACTGTGCTCCACCCTCCCCTGCCTCCCTGCAGCCTCGCTCAGCACCGCTGTCCTGCGTTTCACGTGTTTCCTGCCCTTGTGTTTATGCTTTCGCTGTAGATGTGTGTATTCCTTAAACGATACACACTGCCATTTTGATGTTACTAATTTTCCAGAACCCTTATCAAACTCTGCTTGACCTTCTGCAACTTGCTGTCTTCACTCAGCCTTGTTTTGAGATCTATCCCTGTTGGTCCCTGACATGCATGTTTAATTCATTGACTGCTGGACTTAACATCAAGGTAGTCCGGACGGATCTGTGCTCGGTTCTAATGCAGCCGCGGGGAGCATTTCACTTCGGCTGTCACAGTCCAGGTGCGGCCACGGTGCTTGCTCACCGTCCTTACGTGTCCCTAGAAGTGTGTCAGAGGGAGGTTCTCCTCACCACCATGCTGTGCCTGTGGTTCCCCATTGTTTGGGCGGGCACCCTTGGCTCATTTCTGCCAGGCCAGGAGCCGGGAAATGGGACCTCTGTGCTCTTAGTGCGTGTCTCCCCTTGGCGGAGAGACGGCGTCTCACCATGTATTTATTGGCCACTGAGGTCTCCTCCACCAGGCTGTTCATGTCTTTGGCCTGTTTTCCCTGCAGCGTTGTTTGTTCTTTGCGTATCGGTCTGTAAGGGTTCTGTGGGTAGCATGCTGTCCGCTTCTCTCCTCCTGTTCATTGTTTCTCCGTGTGTGGGCTCGGGCCTGTGGCATCCCGGTGCCTGCACCAGGTAGGGCCAGGCTGGCCCAGGCACATCCCATCCTGCAGCTGAGGCAGATGCCAAGAAGAGGTATGCCTGCTGACCTCTGAACCCCATGGGACCCTGCTGGCGGTGAGAGCTCAGCCGGGGACTCAGTGTGAGCGGGTGGACAGACGGCAGCTGACCAGCATCCTCCCTGCAGCACGCACCCTCCAGGGCTTTCCCTGGAGATCCTCAGTAGTGCCCACAGTGGCACCTGCACGGCCCCGAGCCCAGGAAGACCAGACAAGCAGGTAGTTCTTCCTGTGCCAGGGCCCCCTCACAGCGATTTTGCCCCATGTTTTGGGGTCCCTTTGAGATTGAGTTGGAAGGAACCCCAACTAAAACCAGCTAAAACCAGAGCCTGGAACCCACAGCTCTGAAGTCACCCCAACTCCCAGTGAAAATCTAGGTGGGCCTTTCCCAGAGTGAAGCCTGCCTGTGTCACCCCCCAGCCCTGCCAAGGAGCTGGATGTCCACACCCTGTGCCTCAGCCTCCCTCCATGACACTGACGACACTGCTGTCTGTGCCTCCAGCCTGGTGCCTGGCCCTGCCCTCAGTCCCCAGGCCCCTTGGGCACTGTCTGCTGCAGGAGCACCCAGGGCTGCCCCTGCAGGACACTGCTCTGTAGATGAAGCTTCTCGCACCCCCTCGGAAAGGAGCGGGGGGGTGGCAGCCCCCCCATCATCCCAGCCTTGGAATGTGCCCCCGCCCCACGTGGCCGCAGCCCCATATTTGCGGCACCCCTGCTGCCGTGCCCCTACTGGCCTCGGACAGAAGGGCCTACACCTCACCGTCCACCTGAGAATTAGAAAGCGCCTTCTGCTGGAGGGCCTGCAGGAACAAAGGTTTGCAGCCCCTACACAGCAGGGGTAGCATCTCCCCTCTGAGTTATGAGCTTTGGAGGCTCCTGTGTAAATATTTACCTCTCTGGAGCATTGGTGACCTTGGGAGATCGGGATCTGTAAGCACTGAGGTTTTGTGTTTGCGTCATCGTGGCCAGGGTGGGGTGGGGGTGTCATCCTGGAGCAGGGAGCCGCCGGGCTGCGGAGCGTGCAGCTGCACTCTCCCTGGAATCCTGGTCCACATTCCCTGGCAGGGAAACCTTCGCAGCGGTGCAGCCACGTCCTCCAGCCCGACCGCAGCTGATGGAGGGAAGGCCAGGGAAGGTGCTGTGCTGTGGGGTGATGCCAGCGTGGTGGCACTGCTGAGGAGCGGAGGCACAAAGGAGGGTATTCCTGTCCCAAGGGTGCAGTCGGGGAGTGGAGAGGGGCTGTGACCGACTGCCACCCACTCCAGGCCAGGCCAGTCTCATTCAGGCCTCACTGTCAGGGGCCCCGTTTTGCAGATGAGTAAACTGAGACTCAAAGAGCCTAACTCACTCATCACCTAAGGCCACCGGTGGCAGAGCTGGGATTCACACACAGGCCCGTGCCTCCTGGATTTCCCCCAAACTCCTCCCAGTGACAAGGTGCAGGCAGGTCACTCCCCAGAGTGGGGGCCAGGCGTCAGCCAGGCATGGGGCTCATGTCCACCACGGTCCCTGCCTCTGGGAGGGTAACGCAGCTGTTCTGTGAGTGGTGGGCTCTCCAGGGAGCCCAGGATGGTGCAGGGACCCTGGGCAGGTCCCAGGGGACCGCCGGTCCACCCTCCTCAAGGTCCAGCAGAATGAGTGGCCACCTGCTGGAAGCAGCTGTCACCAGGTGTGATGCGTCAGCTCCCCTGAGAGGATCAAGGGCAGGCAGAGCAGATGGTCTCCCGGGGAGTTGAGAGGGTTGTGATGTCACCTGTAAGGAGAGGCCCTGCCCCGTCACTAAGCCGCGGAGAAGGTGGGCCCCGGAGTGAGAGCGGGTTCCAGCTCTGCCTGGAGAACAAGGGCCTCAATGGGCCAGACTCCAACCCTTGCCACAGCCTCCTTCCTTCCCGCCCACCGCAGCCCCCAGGGCTCCAGGCCCCTCCTCTCCTGCCTCTGTTCCCTCCTGGCAGGCAGGAAGGTGAGCAGGTCTGAGCAGTTGGTTTTGCTCACGCAAGTCCAGACAGGGCTGCTTGTCGGCCCACATCCTGAACCCTGCGAAAGTATAGGCCTCCCGAGTCATGCTTTCACCATCCAAGCAGGCCCGTCGGGAAGCCAAGCCAGGCAAGGAGGGGTTTGTTCCTCTGCTTTCCTGGAAGCTGGGCTGGCAACCTTCCCAGCAGAGAGCATTGTTCTTATAAAGTGGAGGGGTGTCAGCTTTCACCCCGTGGGTAAAAGGCAGGTAGTGGGACTGGTATGGCTGTTCCAGGACAGGAGCAAACCCCCATCCTTAAGCAAGTGGGTCAGATGGGGACCCAGGCAGGCAATGAGTCAGGCCAGCAAAGGCTGGAGAATCCCAGAATGGAGAGCTTAGGAGGCCCTCATCGCAGGGAGCCGCCTCCTGCGTGACATTGACCCTGTGCATTCCACACAGATCACAGGTGCTGCCCTGGGCCACCAGGAAGACCCTGGGGACCACGTTCCATGGTTTGCCACAGAGCCAGGGGATGATGGCCTGCAAGTGTGTGTGGCTGCCCAGTCACCCGTCCTCCCCAGTGCAGCCCAGCCCAGCCCGGGTGCAGGAGAGGAAGGCAGCCACTCCTGAGTGTCGTGAGATGCTGAGTGCTCCAGGGTGGGTCCTCTCACTGACCCCGTGAGGGCTGCCACCGCTGTGCAACGCTGCCGTGAGCTCTCTGATGGAACCGTGTCCCTGTCCCTGTCCTCTGGTACCTGGTGCCTCCATATCTTCCCAGTGGCAGAGGGGTTTTGGGCAGCATCTGACTGCAGTGACTGTGTGCATTGCTGCAGTGCTGGGCTCCTCTCCCGAGGGGACCCGCGGGCAGAGGTCACCAGCCAGATGGGCAGGGCCAGGGTTTGAACCAGCCAGCCCAGGGACCTTTCTGGAGTCCTTTGCAGCTGTCCGTTAGCAAGGCAGCCTCCAAGGGATGCCAGGGCCTTGCAGTCTGTGACAGGTACTTGTTTCGTCCTCCTGCCCCTTAACCAAAGACAACTTAGCACCCAGGCAGTGGTCCTTGTCCTGAGGGGCTAGAGGCCCTCCTCTCACCAGGCCTGTACCACGCACCATCTCCGTCCCTGGGGAACACCCACACGGGGAAGACCCAGTTTCTGAAGGCTCGGACACACCTCCAGAGGATGAACATGGCTGGCAGCATCCCCTGGGGTAGGGGTCAGGGAGGGGAGCTGTATTCGGGTTCTCCAGAGGGACAGAACTTACAGGATATATAGAGGCAGGTGACAGAGGATTTGTTAGGGGAATTGGCTTATGCAATTAGGGAGACTAAGATGACCCGAGATCTGCCATCTGCAAGCTGGAGAACCAGGGAAGCCAGCAAGGAGGCTTAGTCCAAGGCCAAAGGCCTGAGAACCTGGGGGCTGCAGTGTTGGGTCCCAGAGCCCAGAGGCCTGAGAACGTGGAGTTCTCATGTCCGAGGGCAGAAGATGGGTGTCCCAGCTCCAGAAGAGAGAGGAGATTCGCCCTTCCTCCACCTTCCTGTTCTGCCGAGGCGCGTGGTAGATGGGAAGATCCTGCTCACGCTGGAGAAGGCGGTCTTTCTTTCTCAATCCACCAATTGAAATGCCAATCACAGACACACCCAGAAACAAAGCTTTACCAGCAGTCTTGGTGTCTCTTAACCCAGTGAAGTTGACACCTAAAAGCCACCACAGTGGCCTTTGAGTGAGGAACTGAGCACCCACACTGGGCTGCAGTGGCATTCTCCCAAGGGAGCCTCAGCCATTTATTTCTAGGCACCTCCCAGATGTCGCCTTTAGCAGGCAGGCTAGATATCATGAAGCAGAAGGACGTTGGCAGGGCCAGCTGGTGGCACGTGCCCACTTGACGGGGCTGCCCAGCGGTGTCCCCCCACCGTGTACGCAGGAGCATCTGGGCCAGACAGGTGCATGTGCAGGTGGGACTTGAAGCTCAGGGTTTTGCGTGATTGGGTGCTGGACCTGGAAACTACGTTTTAGATACTTCGGTTTTGTTCTTACTGTAACAGTAATGCATGTTGATTCTAGAACTTGTTCGCAAGCACAGAGGCACTACATAGAGCTGTCCCCAGCCCTCAGGCGGCCCCGTGAGTGTTGTGCTGTTAGGGTCAAGGTCAACCCGCTCCCAACTTCTCCACGTGGCCCCGTGTCCCTGGGCACTTCACACACCCTCCTGGCCCTGCCTTTACTGTTCTCTGGGATGCTGCAAAGCACGCCTTGGCTGCATGTTTGGTCTGCATCTTGGGGCGCCCTTTCAGAGAACATGGGGAGTGGAGGTGTCCTGGGTGTGTGCCTCGCCCTTGAGCATCAGGGTGGGGCAGGCCAGGCCCCGGAAGAGCCTGGCATTTCCTCCCAGGAATGGGCAGCAGGTCGGACGTGTGTGGGCCCGGCTCCCAGGGTTTACACTGTGGGGGACTAGAGAAACCTGTGGTCAGCACTTTGGAGGAGCACACAGGGAGGGGTGAGGACAGGAGGGCGTTGCAGGCAGAAGGTGCTGTGAGCAAGGCCGTCAGGGGAGAAGAGGCTGGAGCTGGTGAGAGGCCAGGCCTTGCCCTGTGCAGAGCAGGGAACTGGCCGGCTGTCTTCCCAGAAGAGGCCTTGGGAGGGTGGACTGAGATGGGGGCCAGTGCAGAAGAGGCCCGACCACAGAGCCGTTGCAATGGGAGAGCTAGCTGCTAGGGCCCGGAATCAGGAAATGCCTGAATCAGGAAATGCCTTGAAGCCCAAGCGTGGCAGGGGCTTGGTGGGGAGGATCCCATGTGCAGCTTGAAGGAGTGAGGGGAGGGGAGCCAACCACCAGGCACAGGAGTAGCGGGGGGTTTGCAGAGGGAGCCACTGTGTCCAGGAGCCGCTCCTGTGTGCAGAGCCATTCCTGGGCCCCAAGAGAGGACTGGGTGCACCCTTGGGGAACCGCTAGCCCTACACCTAGAGGAGCTGCAGATGGTCACAGGGCCGGCGCTGGGAGGGAATGGATCAGATGGGAGTGTCCTCAGCTGGATGCTTAGTGAGAGAGCCCCCCACACGCACTCCCACAAGTGAACACACCAAGCATACATCAGTAAACATGCAGACACACACGCACCCCCAGCCTTGGCTGTACAGCCCCAGCTCAGCCTGACCCGTGTGTGCTGCCGGTGGCATTCTTTGACCTCAGGGTCCCCAGTTTAGCAGGTGGCCAGTGAGTCATGGGGCCTGAGACCAGGTGTCCTCCCCTAGCTATGCCTCTCAGACCCCCTGAAGCAGCAGCGCCAGCCCGGAGCACAGCACCTGGTCAGAAGTCCCCAGGCACAGCCTCCACTCTGGTCACACTGAGCGGCGACACCCACTGCCTCAGGATGTCCTAAGGGATGGGACTGGCTTCAGGACTCTGGTGAGAATATCTTCTGATTGGAGCATGACTTTATCCAGGGAGAGGAGCTGGCGGCACCGTGGAGAGCCCAGTCCTCTGCCTTCCCTCCCCTCAGGCCAAGCTGGAGCCTCTGAGCTGTTCCCATCAGGGAGACACCAGCCAGCACGGTGTCCCTGACTGCCTGGCAGCCCTGATGCCTGCGTGAGCCAGTGGGGCCCAGGGACGCTTGCTGCCCAGTGTCCATGAGTGCAGGAGACCCCGTGGAGGCTGGGCCCAGCGGGCAGGATCGGCTGCAGGCTTCAGACCAGCACACATGTACCCCTGAGGGTGAGAGGCTGGAGGACTCCCAGGGCTGAGCAGCAGCTGACAAAGCAGGCATGCCCTCACACACACACACACGCACGCGCACACTCATGTGCACACACCCCCCGCAGCAGCTCATGCTTTGGTGCCGGTGGTGACTCAGAAACATTCTGGAACAAGAATTCCTCTTTTCCTTACAAGTGGTTGGCACTTGGGGACGTTTCCTCGTGTTTGAAATTCCTTCCCACTGGTCCCTTGAAGAGCTGAGCAATTTTCCACTCTGAGCGGGGCTGCTCTTCCATCCCGAGCCCTCAGAAGTCTTTGGAATGGTCCAAGGATATTAGAGGAGATTCTTTTCCAAAGAAGATCTGCTGTCACTGCAGACACAGGAAGGGTGGCCTGGAGCCACACGCCCCTAGGAACCCCTGCCTGGCACACAGGGCACAGGAGCCATGGAGCCCCTGGGGATGTCTGCCCCACACAGGGGCGCAGGAACCATGCAGCCCCCAGGGACCCCGCCCCATACAGAGGGAGGGAAGGCTGGTTTCTATAGATCATTCAGGAGGCTGTCACTGCGTGTGTCCAAGCACCCAAAAGCCCAGACTTGTCAAACATTGTGATCCAGGGCTCCCGTTCCTTTCTTTTGCCCTCCCCAGCTAATGACAATGACAGAGACACTCATTTCTTGTCAGGCACATGCCATTGCACCCACCCCCACCACAGGCAGCACACGGTGGCAGCTCTCTCTGGCCAAGGCTAGGACGGGTGTGGGACTAGCTGCTCTGGAGGGCGAGACACACCCTGAGCAACTGGGAGGAGGGTCTGCGCCAGGCACCTCCACTTTGTGGGACTCATGGATTGACTATGGGGGCAGCTGGCACGGCAGGGGCCCTGGGTGTGGCCAGATGATGATGCCGGGCAGGAGCTGGGCCCAGTCCTGGGCATCCCCGTCCTCCACCTGCGTCACTCAAGGTTTTTCAGTTTTTTCAGTCTCAGCCGAAGAAATTAATTACCAACAGGTGCTAGACAGACAGTCCTGTGGGGGTCCCAGCTGTCCTTCCCTACTTGCTGGGAGAGGGACTGGAGCGGCTCAGCTTCAGGGACCAAGAACCCAGAGAAACCCCCGTGTACACAGCACCCCGAGTAGACACCTCCGCGAACACACAGCCCCCTTGGCGTGGCCCAGGTGCAGGGCTGGGGGCAGGCGTACCCTGGAAGCCCCACCTGGTCACCAGCACGGCCCAAGGTAACGCTGGTTTGGGAGAGGGTGGGTGGTCCCTCCGTCTTCTGCAGTGTCCCATCCCTTCCAGGGTCCAGGTAGGGATGGTAGCTGGGTCCTGGAGGAGGGCAGGCCCCCCTGCGTGGGCCTCCTGCACAGCCTCGTCCATGCCAGCTCTGCCTTCAGCTTATGCCGTGGGTTGGGGCTGGGCCTGTAGTTCTGGTTTCAGGAGTTTGAAGTCTGCTTGGGACTATGGAGAAGCCCCCCATTTTACAGACGAAGCCGCTGGGGTCCTTGGTTTGGTGAATTCAGCAGTAGAAGCAGAGCGTTACCCAGGCCGAGGTCTGACTCTCCCATGCTGCCCCAGCCTGGGTTTCACAAGACAACCTGAGTGCTGATGGGAGGGGGCTGGCGAGACCCCAACTTGGAGGTGGGGTATAGCCCTCTGCCCACCCAGAGCCACCCTGCGTTGCTGGGTGTTTGTGCTGCTGCAAGCCGGGTTTCCTCCGTCTGCTCAGAGCCCGGGGTCTGCTGCCCTCGCCTGCACCCCTAACCTCCGCCTGGCAGATGGGCTGTGTTAGCCGGGCCGGGATGAGTGAAGGGTTATGAGCCTCCCGGCCACAGCTTCCTACCCTATGTGCCTCTGTCTCTCCACCAGCTGGGTTCCCTCCAGGGAGGCCCGGACCACTGTGATTACCCTCTGCGCCCCAGCTCTCTGCCAGGGCCCTGGTGCAGGTCACGCGTGGCCTTCAAAGACAGAGACAGGCAGCCCAGGCCCCGCTGTGCTCCTCACCGGCATGTGAGCTCTCTGCTTCAGTTTCCTCGTCCACCGCATGGGGCTGGGCCTCAGCGTGCCTTCTGCTGCTGCTGTGGCTCTTCCTCGCTGGGCCTGGGGTGTCCAGGGTAGGAGTCTGGAGGACAGGGCACAGCCCGCCATCCACTCAGTCTCCCCACATGTCACACTGAGACTGGGGCCAGCAGAGCCTCAGCAGCATAATTTGCAGTCTACGTTGTGTTGACCTCTTATAGTTTGCTAAGATTGGGCCGGCCAGGGCGGAGGGTTTGCTCCTGCTGGTGGGCCCGCGGCCGAGGGCACAGCTGCAGCCTCAGTTTGCTCTGGACGGGAGAGCAGGACACCACCTCCCATGCTGTTGGGGTGCGTCGGGAGGCATGGTGCAGAGCAAGGAGGGAGCTGTGAGCTCCCTGCTGCATGGCAGGAGGCAGGCACTTGTGGAGCCTGCTCTGTCCCTCCAAAGGACAGAAACTGGGTCCTAGGTCCCACCTGAGCCCTGGGCCACATCCAGGTGTGTTTCTGCCCCGTCTGAGGCTGATTCTGGCATCCTTAGCCTCTGGTCCTCTCATTCCGAGAGCCTAGGAGTACCCCACGCACTTGTGCAGGAAGGAGAGGAGGTAAGGGGTGGGTTAGGCCTGGGCCAACCCCACTGGTGGACCTGGGGTGGCAGCGCCCAGGGAAGTGCTCTTTTCCTTCCTGAGAAGCTGCAGGGACTTGGCTGTTGAGGACACTCGTCGTGGGAAAGGGTTTTTTTGTTTTTTATTGTGGTGAAGTATACATAACATAAAATTTACCGTTCTAACCATTCTTAAGTGTACAGTTCGGTGGTATGAAGTACATTCACACCGTACAGTCATCACCATCATCCGTGATGACTTTTTCATCTTCCCAAACTGAGCTCTGACCCCATTAAACACGAACTTCCCATTCCCCTCTCTCCAGCCCCTCATGCCCTCCGTCCTACTTCCTGACTACGAATTTGGCTGCTCTAAATAGCAGATCTAAGTGGAATTATATGATACTGTCTTTTCACAACTGGCTTAGCATAATGTCTTTAAGGTTCATCCATATTTTATCCTGTGTCAGAATCGCCTTCCTTTTTAGGGCTGAATAATATTCCATCGTCTGTATGTACCATATTTTGCTCATCATCCCTTCATCTGTCGATGGACACTTGGGCAGCTCCCTTCTTGCTATTGTGAATGATGCTACTGGGAACATGGGTGTACAAATATCTGTTTAAGTCCTGCTTTTAGATTGTTTGGGAATATATCTAAAAGAGGAATTTCTAGATCGTATGGTAATTCTGTATCTCTCTTTTTTTTTTTTTGAGAAACCACCATACTGCTTTCCACAGTAGCTGTACCATTTTACCTTCCCACCAACACTGCAGAAGGATCCCAGTTTCTCTACGTCCTTGCTAACATTTCTTCCTGTTTTTTGATAATAGCCAGTCTGATGGATGTGAAGTGGAATCTCATTGTGGTATTGATTTGCATTTCCCTAATGGCTAGCAATGTTCATCTTTTGTGTGCTTATTGGCCGTTGGTCTGTCTTCTTTGGGGAGATGTCTACTCAAATGTCTGTTGCACATTTTTTAATTGGGTTGTTAAGTTATGGGAGTTCTTTATATATTCTGGATATTAATCTCTTATCAGATATATGATTTACAAATATTTTCTTCCATTCTGTGGGTTGCCTTTCACTTTGTTGATACAATCCTTTAATGCACAAATGTTTTTAACTTGTTTTTTTGTTGTTGTTGTTGTTGTTTGTTTTTGTTTGTTTTTGAAACAGAGTTTCACTCTTGTTGCCCAGACTGGAGTACAATGGCGCAATCTCGGCTCACCGCAACCTCCGCCTCCCAGGTTCAAGCGATTCTCCTGCCTCAGCCTCCTGAGTAGCTGGGGTTACAGGCATGTGCCACCATGCCCTGCTAATTTTTGTATTTTTAGTAGAGACGGGGTTTCTCCATGTTGGTCAGGCTGGTCTCGAACTCCTGACCACAGATGATCCGCCCACCTTAGCTTCCCAAAGTGCTGGAATTACAGGCATGAGCCACTGCGCCTAGCCTAAACGTTTTTAATTTTGATGAAGCCCAATTAATCTAATTTTTCTTTTGTTGCCTGTGTTTTGCTGTCATATGCAAGAAATCATTGCCAAATCCAGTATCATAAAGCTTTTCTCCTATGTTCTAAGAGTTGACAGTTTTAGGTCTTATCATTAGTCATTAATCCATTTTGAGTTAATTTCTGTGTATACTATTAGATAAGGGTCCAATTTCATTCTTTTACATGTGGAAATCCAGTTTCCCCAGCACCATTTGTTGAAAAGACTGTGTTTCCCCATTGAGTATTCTTGACACCATGTGACCGTATATGCAAGGGTTGATTTCTGAGGGCTCTTTATTGTATTCCATTGGTCTGTATGTCTATCTTTATAACAGTACCACACTGATTTGACTAGTGTAGCTTTGTAGTTAAGTTTTGAAATCAGGAAATGGAAGTCCAACTTTGTTTCGTATTTGTTTTGGTTTGGGGTTTTTTTTGTTTGTTTGTGTTTGAGACGCGGTCTCGCTTTGTCATCCAGGCTGGAGTACAGTGATGTGAACATGGCTCACTGCAGCCTTGACCTTGACCTCACGGGCTCAAGCGATCCTCCCACTTCAGCCACCACAGCAGCTGGGACTATAGGCACTCCACCACGCCTGAGTAATTTTTTGTAGAAACAGCATCGCACTGGTGGCAAGGCTGGCCTCGAACTCCTGGGCTCAAGTAGTCCTCCCTCATCGGCCTCCCAAAGTGCTGGGATTACAGACATGAGCCACCCTTTTTTTGTCAAGTACTTTGGCTATTCAAGATCCCTTGAAATTTCATATGAATTTTAGGTTAAGTTATTCTGTTTATGTAGCAAATACTGTTGGGGTTGTGATAGGGATTTCATTAAATCCATAGATTACGTGAGCAGTATTTATATCTTAATGATAGCAGGTCTTTCAGTTCATGGACATGGGATGATTTTCCATTTATTGGTGTTGTCTTTAATTTCTTCCATCGGTGTTTTGTAGTTTTTAGTATACAAGTATTTCACTTCATTTGTTAAGTCTCCTCCTAAATATTTTATAGTTTTTGATGCCATCAAAAACATGATTGTTTTGTTAATTTCCTTCTTGTATTGTTTGTTGCTAGTGAATAGAAATACAACTGATTTCTTTTAATTTTTATTTTCTTAACAACACTGTTAAGTTAGTTTATTACTTCTAACAGGTTTTTGTGTGTGGGGGTGGATTCTTTAGGGTTATCTACATATAAGATTATGTCATCTGAGAAGAGAGGTAACTTTCCTTTTTTCTTTGCAATCTAAATACCTTTTACTTATTTTTCTTACCCAATTGCTCAAGCTAGAACTTCCAGTACTCTGATGAATAGCTGTGGCAAAAGTAGGCTTCTTTGCCTTGTTCCCAATGTAGAGGAAAGCTTTCAGTGTTTCACCATTGAATGTGATGTTAACTGTGAGTTTTTCATATCTGGCTGTCTTAGTTCAGCCTCTATAACAAACACTATAGCCTGGGTGGCTCAAGCAGCAAGCATTTATTTCTCACAGTTCTTGAGATCCAAGTCCAAGATAAAGGAGCCAGCAGATTTGGAACTGTTGAGGGCTTGTTTCCTGGCTTGTGTATCCTCTGTATTTCCCATGGCCAAGAGAGAGAAAATCATCTCTCATGTCTTTTCTTATGAGGCCACCAGTCCCATTCATTACGACTCCACCCTCATGACCTAATTACCTCCCAGAGTCCCCACCTCCAAATGCCATCATGTTGGAGATTAGGACTTCAACATGAGTTTCGGTGAAACACACACATTCAGTCCATATAAATGGCCTTTATTACATTGAGGTAGTTTCCTTCTGGTTCTAGTTTGTTGAAAGTTTTTATTATGCAGGTGCATTGAATTTTGTCAAATGATGTTTCTGCATCAGGTGAGATGATCATATGGCTTTTTTCCTTCATTCTGTTATTGTGGCATACTACATTGATTTTCATATGTTGAACCATCCTTGCATTCTGGGGATAAATCTCACTTGGTCATGATACATAATCATTTTTATATGCTGTTCAATTCAATTTGCAAGTATTTTACTGAGGATGTTTTCATCAGAATTTATAAGGGATATTGGTGTGTAGTTTTCTTGTCCTATCTTTGTCTGACTTTGCTATCAGGATAATGCTGACCTTATAGAATGAGTTAGGAAGTATTCTTTTCACTTCATTTTTTTTGGAAAAGTTTGGGAAAGATTTGTGTTAGTCCCAGGAGAGCCTCTCGGGTCTCAGTGTGTGCTGGGAGCCTAGTCACAATGCCTTGCAGTCAAGGGTGTGGACACCCAGGCAGCTGCCTGGCTGTGTGACCCTGAGCAAGGCCTCACTGTGCCTGATTCCTCAACTGTAAACAGAGAGGAATGGTACCCCCTGCCCTGAAGTGGAGAGAAGAATGGTACCCATTGCCCTGGAGTGAGGAGAGGACCAAATGAGGACAGGGGAGGCAGCAAGGATGCTGCCTGTGCCATCAGCTGGCAACATTTCACGGTGTCCACAGTAGCCCTTGAGGACAGAGGGACCCAGGGCCCAGAGGGCACTGAATCTGCACATGGTCACTTGGCTGCTGGTTCCTCACTGGGCACATCCAGACCCGTCTGCCTTCAGAATCCTGCATTTCTGCCTTGCCACATAGGAAAGCCAAGAAGGGGAGGTGGGTTGGAGTAGGTCATGGGGCCCACTGAGCCTTGGGTATCCTGGCAACTGCCTCTTATTTTCCTTGTTCCTCTTGGAGCCTGTCTGGGGAGGCCAGGGCTGTGTCCATGGAGAATCAGCACAAATGTGCCTGAAGGAAGTAGTTTCAGGAAGCAGGAGGCTCCAGGGCCTGCCCACCCAGGCTGACACCCCTGTACCTTGTGGGCCACAGCCAGGGAATCCCAGAGCCTGAGTATGGGGGGGTGGTCCGAAGACCTCTTTTGTCTCCCCCTCCACACACACACACCCACACACCCACACACACACACACCCACACACCCACACACAGGCACACCCACAAGCCTCCCTTCTTCATGGTGGAGCCTCTCTACTGCCCAGTAGCCCGCCCTCTTCTCCCAGCTCTCCAGGCCCCAGAGCACTTGTCCTCAGAGGGGCCGCAGCTCCCAGGTGGGAGTGTGACGTGTCTCTGTCCTGCCTGGGCCACCAACCTATTGAAACTGGTGTTATCTTAAGGACAGCCAGTGCCTCTTGACTCTGACAGGCTGCCCCAGGGTGAACAAGTTTTTAAAGGTGGCAGGTCCCACCCGGCCAGTAGACAGGCTGAGAACAAAGAGGGACCCGAGCACTAGCTAGGGAGAGCCCTCCCCTCCCTCCGGGGCTGTGGCACTTCATGGGCGGGGCGCTGGGCCCTTGATCACAGCCCATCCCGCCCTGTGCCCCGTCTGATGCAGTAGAGTCAGTGAGTTGTTACTGGCCTGGTGCAGGCCATTCAGAGCACAGTGCCGGGGCTGGGCACAGGGCGTGTATGACAGAAGAGCCACGTGGGGTCTCAGAAGGAGGCTGTCAAGTCCAGGCTCAGGTTCCATGGGCCCAGAGGCTGTGATGTGAAGGACAGTGCTTCATGGAGTTTGGGGCAGGTTTCCAGCAGAGGGTGTGGGCCAGCAGGGCAGGTGCAGAGAGGAGAAGGCAGGGCCCTGCCCTCAAGGAGGCCCAGAGCCAAGCCTACTGGCTTCGGGGCCCAGGAATAGTGCCATCATGGTGCCCCTGTCTGTGTCCCTGCAGTGTGGTCTCAGCATGGACCCCCACCCTGTGGCCAGACCATTGCCCTGGGATGTTCAGCAGGCCTGGGTCAGCTTCTGCCTGGCTCAGCATGGCCATTCCGCACCTAGAGGCTGACCACAGGACTAACTGGATCCCATGTGGCCACAGACCCTGCTCACATAGCACTGGCCTCTTGAGCTGGTGGTTAATCCCGCCTTCCTTAACCCCCAGAGGACCCCCAAAACAGGTGCTTGGTATAAATGGAACTCGCCTTCCGGTGAAGGCACTGGTGACCTGAGGCCACCTGCTGGCCTCTCTTTGCCCTCTGTCCCCGTGGGCCCCAGAGAGTCTGGGAGCATGCTCCTCCTCTGGCTCCAGCCCCCCAGGCCTGAACGCCGTCCATACCAGCCCCCTGCTTTTGCCAAACATCCCCCAAGGCTGTGGCCCCGGGAAGCGCCCCTCAGGACCATGGTCTGCTGCTGCTCTCCCTCCAGCTTCGGAGGTCCCCTCCCCTCCTGGGGTACGAGGAACGGTGGTTTCTGGGAAATCTGGAGCCACCCCAGTGTTCGAAAGGAAAGTGCCCAGCAGCTGGCGGCAGCCACCACCACCCCTCAGACTAGCTTTACTCATGGCTTTAGCGAGTGACATCATGCTTCATTCCAGGCCTCAAAGCCTTAGCCATTCCCA
This sequence comes from Papio anubis, assembly GCF_008728515.1. Lineage (NCBI taxonomy): Eukaryota > Metazoa > Chordata > Mammalia > Primates > Cercopithecidae > Papio > Papio anubis. The sequence continues at coordinate 2,019,073 of NC_044985.1, forward strand.
GGCCTTGCTCTGCCCAGGCCCAGGCTGGCCCTCGGGCAGGTTAATGGGGAGCCAGGCCAGAAGAGGAGAAAAGCATCATATTGTGTGACACGCCTGTGGCTCAGAGCGGGCTGTGCCTGGGAGCGGTGTGCTTCCACGGGAGACGGGGTGTGCGGGTGGGGCACTGGAGTGCCTGGCTAGTGTGGGTCCCCCTGTGTGCAGAGCAAGGCCTGGCCTTTGGGAGGGAGGCCCGGAGTGGAGGGGCAGAGCAGGGACCAGCTCCACCGGGCCCGTGGGTGGAACCACACAGGCTGCGGGCAGGTGGGGGCCGCAGCCACGCCAAGGACCCCAGACCCAGGGTGGTCTCCAGGGCCCTTTTGCAGTAGGAGTGGCAACAGAGTTGGAGAGGCGGCCAAGTGGGAGGCCTGCCTGGGCTCGCCCTGCCCGCTGCCCTCCCCCATACCCCATGTCTCAGGTGCCCTCCTGTGAGTCGAGCCGCCTTTTCCAGCAGGAGCCCGTCAGCTGATAGCACCCCCGCCTGCCCTTCCTGCTGCCCTTGTTCCTCTGCCCACCCCGTGGCCTTGTGAGTCATGCCCTCTCCCCTCCGCCCCTTCCCCCTGTGCCATTTGCCCTGGCCTGTGGCACACTGAATGCCCTCGATCTGGAGCCTCTGCACGGGGCACTGACCTCCCTGCTTCCCGCAGCCTTTGCTGGGCTGTCCCTGCCCACTCACATGCCCGCATGCCACGGCCTCCCTGTGAGCCTGGCCGCCCTCCCCAATGCAGGGGTGGGTCCTCCACCACCCTGCACATCCTCGCCGGGATGCCTGGCTGGTCCCTTCCAGCTCCTGGGAAGTGAGGTCCCAGAGCGCCGGGGTGAGGAGCACCGTCTTCTCCAGTACGTGTCTCGCCCCAGGTTGTTCTGTGTCCAGACTGGTGTGGGCATCCCTGCCCTGAGAAAGTGTTGGGTAGATAGCTGGGCCTGGAGCACAGGGCCCACCTCACCTCATCAGGAGCCCAGCCACAGTTAGAGCCGCTCCAGGCCAAGATCCTGCCAGGCATGGGCACCATGGAAGGGCACACATGGTGTGAGCAGGCCCAGAGTGCCTGGCATGGACCCTCTGGGCACTCCTCTCCCCAGACCTTCACCAGGTGGTCTCTGTGGCACTGGGAGGGCCTAGAGCTGGGCAGGGCCAGGAATCCCTGGCACTCTCTGGGCCCAGCCCCCTGGCCTCAATTCAGCCTCCTCACTGTTGCCCTGTGCCACCTCCCCTGCCGGCTCCATCCAGGCCCCTCTTCTGGCATCCAGGGGCCTTCTCCTGAGCCAGACCCTTCCCCACACAGCCACCCTGGGATGGAGGAGCTTGTCAGGGTCTCCCCTGGATGGGCCTCGAGAAGAGTGTGCATTCAGAGGAGCCTGCCAGCCCTGAGCAGGGAGGGTGTGGGACGGAAGGAACAGAGGGCAAGAAGCACCTATGGGGAAGTGTGTGTAGGCTCTTGGGGAAGAGCCTGTGGAGAGACGCCTGGCAGGCTACAGGGCCAGCGCCCCTGCACAGCTGTTAGCCACGTCCTTGCTGCGTTGCCTCCGTGAGGTCTGTCCAGGGCCTCCCCGTGGAAGGAGGAGGGGCCAAGTGACGGAAAGCAGCAGGACTGGTATGAAGCAGCAAGAGCCCCAGGCTGGAGAAGCCATGCCAGGTGAGGCACACAGCCTGTGCCTGGGCTCCCTCGAGCTCCACCTTGCCCAGGCAGAGCGTCAGCCTGTGGAGGGCCAGGTCCTGCAGCCAGGGGCTCTCCCTCAGGGGCTCTCCCTCAGGCCTGCTGAGCCCATTTAGAAGCCAGCTGCTCCCGCTGACGCACCTGCTGAGCTCACCCAGTGCCTGGGGCCCTCCCTGCCGGAGGTCTAGCGCCCAGGAGACACAGTGAGGATCCAGACTGAGGAGACCACTGCTTCCTCCTGCCGCTCCGGTGCCATGGCCACCCCAAACCTCCAGGACTCACATCTCACTGAGCGCAAACCCATAGCCCTAACTATGGGGTGCTCTGGACCCAGGGCAAGGGCAGTGGGCAAGAAAAGTAGCCCTCCCCCATGCCAGGACTCCGGCTGTCTGAGAGGGTGTGTGAAGCCCCCAACCTGGTAATGCCTTCCCGGGGTGCTCGGTAAAGACAAGAAGGACAGACAAGGGGACTCTACTGGGAGTTAGGTCCCTAGTTCCTCCTTGTTTTATTGTGTCAGCTGAGATCCCCAGTATGTGCAGAATTGCCTCAGACAGAGCAGACATCTTTGTCCTATTCGTGATCTTAAAGGGAATGCATCTGACTCTTCCTCATGGGGACCGTGTCTGCTCTAGGTTTTGGGGATACTTTATCAAATTAAGGAATTTTTTTTTCTTTGAGATAGTTTCATCCTTTTGCCCAGGCTGGAGTGCAGTGGCGTGATCTGCATTCACTGCAACCTCCACCTCCTGGGTTCAAGCGATTCTTGTGCCTCAACCTCTTTATAGGTGTGTGCCACCATGCATGGATTTTTTTTTTTTTTTTTTTGTATTTTTAGTAGAAACGGTGTTTCGCCATGTTGGCCAGGCTGGTCTCGAACTCCTGACCTCAAGTGATCTGCCCCCCTCAGCCTCCCAGAGTGCTGGGATTACAAGTGTGAGCTACCACGCCCGGCCAAATTAAGGGACTTCTATTCCTAGTTTCCTGAGAGTTTTTATTATGAATAGTGTTTTTAGCAGATGCTTCTTACACATTTACTGAGATGTATAGTCTGTTGCCGTGATGAGTCACATGTGTGGATTTTCTCCTGTTAAGCCATCCTTGCATACCTGGGGTTACTAAGTATGGTCGTAGTGTAATATGTTTCATATGCTCAGTTGGGTTGGATTTGATAACATTTTTGTTCAGGAATTTGTGTATCTATATTTGAACTCAGTGAGCTTAGCAGATCTGTCCACCAGGCTGCAGTTTTCCTCTCTTTTGCGTTTTTCCAACTTTGGTCTTGGGATTATGTTGGCCTCATAGAATGAATTGGGAGTGTCCACTGCTTTACTGTTGTCTAGGAGGGTTTGCTTACAAAAATCTGGTTCTTTTAAAACTTGGTAGAAAGAGCCTGGCATTTTCTTTGTAGGAATTTTCCCCCTAACTCTTTGTCTTGAAAAATGTTAGACTTACAAAGTCATTGAAATAGTAGCAAAATGAACCTCATACCTTTCACGGAGACCCACTGCTTGTTAACATTTTGCAGTATTTGTGCTTGTGAGTGGGTGCTCTCGCTTGCTGTTTACATACATGTGTATCTGTAGATACAGGTGTACTTACATGTGTATGTATATATGTAGTTATATACATGCTTTTGCATTTTAGTAGAAACATTGGAAAGTAAGCTGCAGACATTTCCTCAATATTTTAGGAAGATTTTAAACTACTGCTTTGATTTTTGCTTTTTGAGACTGTTGGGCTATTTGTGACTTTTATATTTGGACATTTTACACAAATAATTTGACAGTTATCCTCTCTCTGTCTCTTACATGTTCTCCTGGTGCCTCTGACCTGTGGTTGGTGAAAGCAGGTAAGTCTGTTCCAGCAGCTTCCTCTCTTTCCCTGCCAGCTGGGGTGGGCCCATCCTCACACCGGGCGTCATGCTGTGACCTCCAGGAGACATATTGTCTTGTGTTGTGCAAGGAGGAAACAGATGCCAGATGCACTCCTTGGGGAACTCGTCAGGGCCACACAGCTGTTGGGTGGCAGATCCCTTAGCAAGCTGGAGACCTGTTTGTTGGTGGTGCCAGCGGCACACCGGGTTCCCCTGGGAGCCACGTGCTGCTCATCTCAGGGACCGTGCACGTGGGTGAGCGGCAGACATGCCTTGTGGCCTATGGAGTCAGACACCTCTGGTGTCTGGGAGACTTTGGCTGCAGAAGGATCTCTGAGTCTCCATTTGCCCGTCTGCAGCGGGGATCTGATAGTGGCGACCATACCGGGGTTGCAGGAATAAAATGAGCAAAGTGCTTGATGGGGGGCCATAAAATGGCTGGGGGAGTCCTGGTTCTGGAAGAGTCGGCATTCCCGAGTCCCCCGGGTCACTGCTCAGGTGACAGCTTTCTCAGTGCATCACCCAGAGCTGTCGCCCTTCCTGTAAGTAAAGCCAGATCAGCAGGGCCACGGGAGTGTAGAGTTGGATGCTGCAGTTCACTTGGGCACAGAATGGCTTATCTCTGCGGTACGCTGTTGAGGCTCTGAATTTCTCTGTCTGGGGAAAAACAGTCTACATTAAAGAGCGTGCAAGGCCATCTCTCCCCAGCCGCCTCTGTGTTTATCTGGACTCGGGGGTTGAGGGGGCAGGCGTCGGCCCCTCTTCTCTGCAGAGAGGCTCTGTGGGGTCATGCGGGTGAGAACCACCAGGGCTTTGCCTGGGACCCTGAGACGAGTTGCTGTAGGGCATGGCGCCTGCCACCAGCTGTGGGCTCAGCAGGAGGTGGAGCCTGGAAGGGTCCCAGGGACACCCCCAGTGATCCTTATATGAGCTCTCGCCCTCTTGTCCCCGAGACAGGCTGATGACTGGTGATGGTCCTGTGGCTTTGGAGATGTCCTGAGAGGCTGCTGGGGAGGCCCTGAGCCTCCCAGGCCTCCTTGACTCTCCTGCCTCCTGTGAGAAAGTCCGGTTCGATCGTGTACATTATCCTTTTGTTGTTTGTTTGTTTTCTAATACATGATTGGTTATATAAAACTGGAAAAATACAGCAAAAGAAAAAATGGCCCAGGGAGAAGCCGTCTTCACACCTGGCGCGGGTTGCATTTCTGCTCCGTCTCTGCAGTTCATGTGTTTTCCAGAGTTGGCATCAGGCTGTACCCACAAGCTTTGATGTGGCTCTTTTGCTCACTGCGCGTGCAGAAATGAGCTCCTGTGTTAATGCAGAGTCCCCGCCCCGGAAAGGGCTGTGCGTTTCTACCGCCATGGAGTCACCGGGCGTAGGTATCAAGTCGTGCCGGCTGGTCTCAGGGCCCTGAGCTCTTTCTCACCTGGCAGGGACAGTTTCTTAGCTGGGTATGAATACTGCACACCCCGGCAGGACCTGACACTGCCTCCAGCCTCCGTCTCGGGCCTCCGCGTCTCTCTCTCTGGGCCCAAACAGCCATGGTGGATGTGTAGTTACAGGCTGTGAGGAAGGGGAAGGGCCATGTGAGTCCCCGCAGTAGCCTCAGCAAAAGGCCTGGAAGCAGAAGGAGTGAGGAGTGAGCCCCAGAGCTCTTGGCCAGGGCAACAGGAGGCCGCAGCTCTGGAGACAGGTCTCAGGCCGAGCCAGCCCGCCCCTAGCCGGCTGCCCTGCTGCTCGACTGCGCGCCCGGGGAAGAAGCAGGGCACCGTCACCTTCCCGTGACCCAGAGGTATGAGTGTGTGCGTTCAGGCAAAAGGGACATCTCACCTGCCGGCGTCAGAAGCCAGAAAGTGCCAGGCGGGCAGGTGTGCAATATGAATGGGCAGCCTTCATGCCCAACGAGCAGCCCCGCAGGACCCTCACGCCCTTGCTGGAGCCCTGCCTTGGAGCAGCAGGCAGGAGAATCTGAAGGGCAGTGGGACACAGGTGAGGAGGTGGTCCTCACCCCTTCTGCTCATGGAAGACCTCAGCAGAGCCCCATTCCAGGTGTCCAGTCAGCAGCATCTGGGGCTAGACTGCCCACAGCCACCTGGGCTTTTTGACAGGGGTCAGGCTCCCAGAAAGCCATCCGATCCGCCTGTTCTTCCCTCATTGAAGAGGGCTGGTGGAGAGCACCCCTGGACCCGGCGTCTCTAGCTGGCCCTGCTAGGGGGACGTTGCCAGCACCTTCTCTTGTGGTCCTTACGCTGGGGGTGACTTCTAGGACCTCCAGCAGTCACAGCCTTACCTGACACCTGCCAGGTGGGGGCGGTCCTAAGCCTCACATCCCAGCCCTCTGCCCAGTTCTCTGTGCACCCCACTTCAGTGCTGTCGGAGAAGCAGCCCATCGGGGGCCTGCTGGGGTCTTGTTCACCCTCACTGAGTCGGGGGGCAGCTGTCCCTGCCCACAGCTTGGGACTGCATCTCAGGGGAAGAGGCCTCGCCTGCACCTTCTCTGGGGAGTGCCCCGGGCCCTGGGTATATCCACAGAGGTGGCTCTTGCCGGGGGACTGCCCTGGTTAGGAATGGCAGTGACCATTCCTGGGGCCAGGAGGTTGGGCGCTTCCTTCCCATCTGTGCCTTTGTGGAGGTGTGGTGGGTGTGGCCTGCGCAGCACCCCACAGTGTGTGTCCACCTTATGGCTCAGCCACCCCCTGCCCCAGAGGGTTCCTTGTCAGGGCCCAATGAGATCGTGCAGGTCAGGGGGCTTTGAAGGAAAACCTCTGGGCTTCCCCCAGTGTGGGGCCTCTGCTTCCTGGTCACTTGCTCCCCCACCACCCCAAGGGGAAGATGGGAGTTTCAGGCTCTTAGGAGGCATTCGGGGGGCCCCCTGCCTTGGGGAATGCTGTTCCCCAGGCAGCCAGGTGGGGCTTTGGTTCCTCTATCTGGGAGGGCTCAGCTTGACAGGGGGCAAGGCGTATTGTGGCCAGCAGCCTGCTCTGTTTTCTGAAACCTTTGCTGACCTTGTTTGGAAAGCCTGCACAGATTTTCACCCGCCTGCAGACATTGTGAGGGAGGGGCTGAGAAGGTATTTCCTAAACCTACACTAATAAAGCCTTTTGTGTTTTATTTTTTGACAAGTCAGTATTTTTAAACAAGGTCAGAAGTTTTCCGTTTTCCCACCGTTTAATAGCAGGGTCCTGTCCTTGAAACCATGAACTCATTTCCTCTTCTGACCGACCCGTGCACTTGGATGGCCTGCAAAGCCTGGGCGTGCAGTGCAAGCTCCCAGGGGCCCTCCCCGGCTTCCTGCATGTCCTCTGCTGCTCTGCAGGTCTGTCTGAATTCAACCCCCGGCCCCCTTGCCAAGCCTGCTCCTCCTCGTCCTCCAGGCTCCTGACCTGGAGTCTGATGAGGCCCCGACCCCCCTCTCCCTGGCACTTGCTTGCCTAGGTCTTTAGTGACCATGTTCCCGTCCCTCCAGGATGCTGTGAGGGCAGGACCCTGACTCCAGCCTGCAGACCTCGGCCGCGATAGATCCCCCTGGGAGGGAGGAATAGGAATGGCAGATGGGATGGGACTGGGACAGGGACTGTGATGAGGTGAGGGTCACACAGTTCACACCTGCTGGGGACAGGGACTGTGACGAGGTGAGGGTCACACAGTTCACACCTGCTGCACCTGCTGGGGACAGGGACTGTGACGAGGTGAGGGTCACACAGTTCACACCTGCTGCACCAGCTGGGGGCAGGGACTGTGTGAGGGTCACACAGTTCACACCTGCTGCACCTCCTGGGGGCAGGGACTGTGACGCGGTGAGGTCACACAGTTCACACCTGGTGCACCTGCTGGGGGCAGGGACTGTGACGCGGTGAGGTCACACAGTTCACACCTGTTGCACCTGCTGGGGGCCCCCACGCCTGTCCTGGGCTGGATGAGCCCTCACCCCTGCAGGTTGTTGTAGGCTATAATGCTCTCTACATATGCCACCCACCAGATCCTTGCCAGCCTTGGAAGTGGGTTTCTGTCTACCTGTTTTATGGAAACAGTCCCTGGGGCTCAGAGGGGCCAGGTGACTGTCCCTAGGCCACACAGGGGATAGCTGGCAGAGCAGGAATCCCACCTGTTCATCCGTCTGACACTGGGACCTGTGTCCCCTCTGACTGTCTCATCCGCTTCCTCAGCCCCCTTGCTGGACAGAGCTATTTTGGGGCAGACGGCACCCGTCCCACTGCCGGCCTGAGGGTGGGGTGGAGGCCCTCAGCTCCCAGCTCCTAGCACCACCCATCAGTGAAGAAAGGCCCTGGCCCATGGGGATGGTTGCCCAAGCCGGTGGGAAGCAGTAACTGGCAGGCAGGGACACCCACCACGGGCAGGGAGACAGTGTATGGACCCCCAGGCAAGAGTCAGCCTGGCAGGGTGGAGGCAGAGGCAGGGGTGCCGCAGACGGGCCTTCCCTCGAGCCTCACTGGCCCAGGTGCTGGTCAGAGAGCCCTGCCTATCCCCCAAGACCGCCCTGGTCCTGGAACCTTCCCTGCACAGTGCAGCCGGGCCCTCAGGGTAGCAGCGCTGGGCCGTAGCGGCAGGCGTCCAGGTTAGCAGCTTGACTGTGAGGTGGGATGAGGCCTTGGGAGACTGGGTGCACAGGCGCCCAGTGCAGGGCAAGGCAGGGCCTCACGCTGCTGGGCCCCAGTGGGGTCTGTGGACGCTGCCGCCAGGGCAGGCCGGAGAGAGAGCCACCTGCCCTGCCCATGAGGGGAGTGGGGAGTGCCCAGAACCCGGGGGCTGCCTCGTTCTCCCCACCTCCATACCACATTCAAGGGCATGGGACAGAGGGGTCACACTTCCACCAGACCCCTGGCCGGGAGGCCACAGAGAAGAAGGGGAGAGCCCAGAGAGCGGGGAACACGCAGCTCCCTGACTCTGGGAAACAGGCTAGATGGGGACTGCGGCCCCGGGGCCTGGCTGGCGGTCGGTGACCTAAAGCATGCAGTAGGCACTCCATCAGTGCGTGTTCTCTGGCATGCCGCCTGTTTCCTGGAGGCCAGAGGTCGGGTCACAGCACAGGGTGTTCTGGTGAGGCCCGGGCACCAGGCTTGCCGGCGGGGCCGCGGTGGTGGCATCCAGGGAGGAGTGGTTAGCAGGAGCACTGGCGGGTCCAGAAAAGCTGAGCTCAGCATTTAGGCCCAAACCACCGGGTGCGGGATGGGGGACTGCAGCCATGGGGTGCCTCTCCCTTTCTGGCTGTGGCCCTGGGAAACTCACAGCCTCTCAGGGGCTCAGTCAGCCCCACTGTTAAGAGGGACAATGGGGCCGGGCACAGTGGCTCATGCCTGTAATCCCAGCACTTTGGGAGGCTGAGGCAGGTGGATCACCTGAAGTCAGGAGTTCAAGACCAACCGGGCCAACGTGGCAAAAACCCATCTCTGCTAAAAATACAAAAACTAGCCAGGTGTCGTGGCACGGGCTTGTAGTTCCAGCTACTCGGAAGGCTGAGGCAGGAGAATCGCTTGAGCCCGGGAGGCAGAGGTTGCAGTGACCAAGATCACGCCACTGCACTCCAGCCTGGGTGACAGAGTAAGACTCCGTTTCAAAAAACAAAAAAAGAGATGGTACCTCCACAGTGTGGTAGGTGCTGCTGTGTGCACAGCACCTGGGGCACAGGGATGAGTGACTGGGGCACAGGCTGGTGTGTGCCCGTGGGTATAATGTGGGAGGGATGGCAGACACTTGGGGCCTTGTGTGACTGAGGACAGGTGGCAACAGGTGGGAGGGAGGCAAGAGAAGGCCCCTAGGGTGGGGGACTGCCTGGGGATGAGGGGACCAGGTGCCTGTGTTGGCAACCTGGGCACAGAGGCCATTGGAGGGTGGAGCCGAGATGCCTAAGCCGGGTGCCCCTGCCCTTGCTGAGCACCTAGTTGCAGACATGGCTGCAGAAGCCTGAGAGCAGAGTCCAGCCAGGAAGCCTACACCCTTGCAGGAAAGCCCCCAGGAAGAGGGCAGGCAGGAGGATGGCTGCGGGGCCCTGGAAGTGGGGCGAGGCTGTGGGACTGCCCCATGGGTGTAACTCAGCCCTGCTCCAGCTCCGTCCAGGCCTGTGTCCCTCGGCAGGCGAGAGGGCCACCCAGCCTCCATTTCTTGACCTAGAACGTGGGATTTACAGCTGTGGGGTCGGGTTTTGCCATTTTTATATCCAAATCTCCACAGTCCCGGGAGTCCGTTGCATTGTAACCCAGGCTTGCAGTGGGAGAGGTGCTTCGGCAGGAGTGGCGATAGCTCTGGAACTCAGGAAGCCACCAAGAGCTCCCTGCATCTTCCTCAGGAAGGAGCCGAGGTCTTCCTGCCAGCAGGCACCTCACACAGGGGTTGACCCACACCCCGGCAGCCTGGCCAAAGCCCACCCCTGTCACCCCTATAATGGGGGAGGGAGGGGTGAGGCCGAGGCTGCAGAAGGCATGCTCGTGAGGACCAGGCCATGGGGCCCAGCACCCTCCAGCTCTCACACAGTTCCAGGTGTAAGTGGCACTGCTGGAGGCCACCCCCTCACCTGAGACCTGGCCCGGGGTCACTTCCGCCATGGACCTCTCCCTGGCTGCTCCGAGCGGAGCAGACCGTCTCACGGCGTAGCTGCACAGTGACTCCTAAACCACCATGTCCTCTGCGGGGGGTCACTGGGATTGCCCCCCATCATGTGGGGTCCCTGCCACCAGGGAAGAACTAGGCCAGTGGGGAGACAGAGATGTGAGCACTGCTAAGCCCTAGGGCTGGAAACCTACCAGGGCCCCTTCTGTCCAGACAGGGAGCTGCTGCAGTGACAGAGGCCTGCGGTGCCCGCGGCTATGAGCGGATTCCTGTGCAGTGCCCCGGAGCTCCTAAGCAGTCGCCCAGGGGCTCTGGGGACACTGCCCGAGCTCTGTGTTGGGGAGCCGGAGAGTCCTGGCGTTTTTCACCTGCAGGAAAGTGGGCTCACAGGGGTGGCCTGCCCAGGACACACAGCTGTGGGCCTGGAGCCAGGTGCTTAAATCTGATAGGACAGCTGGTTTTTACTTGCTGGAGAGGTGACTTTGGAGGTGGAACTGAGTGGGTCAAAGTGGAGATGAGAGCCCCTAGCAGTGAGGACGGAGTCAGTGAGCCCCTCCCCAGGGTGTCTGGTCCCCTGAGGTCCAGAGGCCCCCGATGTGGGGCAGTCAGCACTGCCTGTGTTAGGAGCTGTGGCCTGCAGCACTTGGAGCCCAACATGCAGGGCTGGGCTGTGCATCCTGGGCACGCTCAGGCTTCCGGGCTGGGCCCTCTGCTTCTCCGCAGTGCCCGGCTCCCCTCCGGGTAGGAGCTCCTGGCAGGCACAGCTGTCTCCCCTGGATTCCAGGCCTCACCGGCTAGCGGGAGTTGGAAGGGACCGGGGCAGTTGCAGAGGCACAGAGGTGGGGTTCAAGCAGCCTTGTCCCTGCCCTGCCACATCCTGCCTTGCAGGGACACACAGACCTGCCCCCGACATGCCCTCCTGCCTCGGGGTCTCTGCCCATCTGGCTTCCCAGCAGGGGCTGGCAGTGCTGTGAGGACGCTGGCCAAGCTGCCCTCAGCTCCTCGGGCCACAGCCCAGCTCTGCACCGGCAGCGTTTTCAGCCATCTGCCGCGGGCCGGTGGGGGCTGGGGGGCTGTGAGGGATCAGAGAGACCCTGTCCGGGAGGCTGGAGGGAGGCCCCCCAGCGAGCCACAGCGAGGTACCACCGGGTTGGGGCAGAGTCCAGGGCTTCAGCTCTGTCCCTCCGGTGCCGCTGCACAGCCGCGGCTCCTTATGTTTAAAGTGGTTCAGCCCGCTCCTGCTGCGTCTTCACTGCGGGGCCGAAGGTGGTTTTTTCTTTATGCGACCACTCTGAGTCTTCACTGATTCACTGTGCTCTACGGGCTGTGTTTTCTGTTCCTGGTCAGGTTTGGGCATTGGTCAGCAGGGCGTCCTGAGCAGCATTGCTGGACCGTCGTATCCGCGTCGCCTCCGGAACTGGCGAGGTCAGCCTGCCCTTCCCAGCCCGGAGGCGGTGGCTCAGCAGGCGAATGGTTCTCTTCAGTCAGTCACAGCCTGGGTCCAGGTGGGTGTGGGCTCCAATCCCAGTGCCGCCCTGACCAGCCGTGTGTCCTGGGCCAGTTGTTGAACCTCTCCAGGTCTCAGTTTCCTCATCTGCAACATGAGAATAATTCATCCTACGGGGTTACTGGGTAAAGCGCCAAGAGTTCAGTAAATTAATAATTCAGTTACTCCTGAGCCCAGGCTGCTGCCAGGGCCCCCTGGCCTCGCCCGGGAGCCCAGCCTCTCCTCTCATTCAGGTCCTTGGTGTATCTCCCTGAATAGATGGATTAGGTTCAGAGGCCAAAACGGGGCAGCAGTTTATTTTTCATTTCCGTCCCTTTGGAAGGGAGCCCAGCATAAGCAGACCAGGCTGGTGGAAAGCCAAGGAAGCACCAGGAACCCAGGCTCTTTCTCTTCACTCTGCAAAGTGAAGCTCCTGCCTCACGGTCCAAGGGGACTGCTGGTGCTCAGCAGTCACGTCCGCTTTCCAGTCAGCAGGAGGAAAACAGGGCAGAGAAGGCTGTCTCTAAGGACATCGTGATGGCCAGTCACACAGCCACACCTGGCTGCACATCATCTCCTGGGCGTCTTCCTCCTCAGGGACTTTCTGCAGTTTTCTAGGCCTGTCTCTTGAGGGCCACGTGAGCACAGAGCCCTGTACCACCTGGACTCCCTTCCCACCCATCCGTAAGAATTCAGCTCCCCTGGGTGAGCCAAGGAGGCGCCCCCGCCCCCCATGCCGCACTTTGCTGGAGGTAGGCAGGGCAGGAGCAGCGTCATGAGGCCAGCGGGCACCAGCTGGCCAGTCCTCTCCAGACCCAGGTGCCTCTGTCTGCCAGAGGGGGCAGGGCAGGGAGATGCGCCTCAGTCCTGCTGCTCCCTTCCTGCCAAGGGACTGGGCTGAGGCTGGACCTCAGCTGACCCAGCTCCAAGCCCAGCCCACGCTTGAGGGGCTGGGTGGCCTTGGCCTCTGGTGTTGCTTCCTCATCTCTCCAGCTGGGACACGCCCAGGCTGTCAGGTCACTGGCGTGGGGCTCCCTGGGGTTGGGTCAGACTCGCCTGCCCTGCGCGGGTCCTGAGGCGAGAGGGGGCTCTCTGGAAGGGGTGTGGGCAGCGAGGACTGCCCCGTGTCCACACAGCACCTGACCACCGATGTCATGGGGCCTCTCTCCAGACCTGGGTATGTTTGGAAGCAGATTGAGTTAATGAAAAAAAAAACCTCACTACTCTTCTGCAGACGTTACCAAGAAGGGACAGCCTTAGCCCAGCATTTTCTGTGCTGCATTTGGAGAGGGGCTCCCCAGCCTGCTGCTGCCAGCTCAGAACTTGATGATCTGGGTTTTTCTGCAGGCAGAGGGGAGGGGCCCTCCGGCCAGGCCAGGCCTGTGCTGCGGCACTGGGTCAGGTGCAGGCACACCCGCGCAGGGTCACACCAGAGCGATGGGGAAGCCGTTCCCTCTCAGGCCGTGGCTCACATGCCTGTGCCTCCTGGTAGCGGGTCGTCTCCTCGGGGCTGTCTCCCCACCCTCACCCTCCTGGACCTGCAGCTGCCCCCTCTCAGAGGGAATGACACCGCGGACAGCCAGCCCGGCCTTGTGGCCCTGGAGAGCCGTGCCTGAGGGCCCCTTCCTGCCACAGGAAAGAGGAGGCGGCCACCCGCCCCACGTGGGGTGCTCAGCGGCCTCCACCCCGCAGTGGGACTTGGAGCCAAAATCAGACTTCCACTTTTTCTTTTTTTTTTTTTTTTTTGAGACGGAGTCTCGCTCTGTCGCCGAGACTGGAGTGCAGTGGCCGGATCTCGGCTCACTGCAAGCTCCGCCTCCCGGGTTTACGCCATTCTCCTGCCTCAGCCTCCCGAGTAGCTGGGACTACAGACGCCCGCCACCTCGCCCGGCTAATTTTTTGTATTTTTTACTAGAGACGGGGTTTCACCGGGTTAGCCAGGATGGTCTTGATCTCCTGACCTCGTGATCCGCCCGTCTCGGCCTCCCAAAGTGCTGGGATTACAGGCTTGAGCCACCGCGCCCGGCCCACTTTTTCTAACAAACTGAGCAGAAGCTGCGCTGCTTGGTGCTGTCAGAGGCATAGGCACCAGGGGCCCCTGGTGGGGTTGGCAGCAGACAGTGCCGATGAGGGTGACGGTGGTGTGTTATGCCGTGAGCTCCCAGTTTTGGCATCCTCCTAGAGGTTGTCATTTCCTTCCTGTGATGAGGACCCAGGCCTCAGGGAGGCCTGGTCGCTTTCCGGAGAGAACCATCCTGGTGCCCTGTGGTGTCCCATGGGCCTGGGGCAAGGCTGGCAGTCAGGGTAGGCTGGGGTAGCAGGTGCCGTTGCTGAGTGCTGCCAGGTGCTCACGCAGTCCTCGGAGGAATGTTCTCCCAGGTTGCCTCTCTGAATTTCTGATGCCCCTTGGAGTCCAGGTTTGGTTTTGTTTAGAGACAGAGTCTCGTTCTGTTGCCCAGGCTGGAGTGCAGTGGCAATCACAGCTCACTGCAGCCTTGAACTCCTGGGCTCAAGTGATCCTCCCACGTCAGCCTGCAGGTAGCTCGGACTGCCCGGAGGTGCGCGTCACCATGCCTTGCCTGGAGTAGGGTTTTTAAAACTAATCACTGAAATGCGACCTTCATGGTAATGGCCTCTGTCCTCATAGTGGGACCCCTGGTCCCTGGGAGATCCAAGCGCACCATTGGGAGAGAGGACTTTCGGAGACCGTCTCAGAGCTACCCTCACCACACCATGTCCTTGTCCTTGGGGGCTGGAATGTGACAGGCATGCTTGTGGCTTCACTGAAGCCGGCCCTCCAAGGACTCTTCCTCTGAGCCACACAAAACCATTTTCTTCCAGTAACTGAGTCAGAAGAAATGCAACAATATTTCTTAGGAAAAAAACAAAAAAGTTCTGTCATTCTGACTCTAAATGGCAGCATCCTCACCCACAATTAGGGAGCTTCCCCTCTGCTGGCACTGGTAGAAAAATTGCCATTGTTTCAGGATCTGAGTTTAGAAACGTGCGGGTTAGACCCTTGTTTCATGGAACCCACCCCCGCACCGCCATCAGCTTCGGGCATGGGAGGGGAGGGGCACACCCTGGACAAATGCAATGCAAGCAGGACTGGCGCGGCTGGCCCCGTGTGATGGCCCCTTTGCACCCTGCACCCTGTCCCAGGCAGCAGGGAGGCTTTCATGATCTTCATTATTTCATGTACATCATTCCTTCTTGGGCCAAATTTCCTATTAGGTTGTTTATGTAATGTTTAATTACAGACAATATAGAAATAGATTAAGAAAACGTTATGGTCACATTTGGGCTTATGGGTTTTCACTGAACTCTTACCTCCTGTCAGTTTAAACATTTTTATCATAAAATGCTGGAAAAAGTTCATTATCTCACTGCTGAGACAGCCACTGAATAGTCCATTCCTGTCTGGGTGGTGTTTTTTCTGAGCATATATGTATCTTACAAAACCATGACCACAGCGTGCTGTTGTCCTACACGTTGGAAGGGGATAGACCTTTGCTCGTGGAACCCCATGGTCAGCTCCAGGGCTGGTGCAGGCATTTCTCCATGTCTTCAGGTCTTGCTGGCACCCCCGCCGTGGGCTGCAGGACCGTCCACTGTGTGCCTGCCCTCAGCCTCCACCTGCATGGCCATGACTCCCTGTGGCAGCTCACACTCCAGTGCACACCCTCTGAGGCGGCCCTGCCATGTCTCAGCCCTTCCCGCCAGGGCCAGCACCTTCCTACAGGTGGAGTTACTGCACCAGCCCCTCACCAGGCTCCAGTCTCCTGTGCCCCTCCTTCCCCAGCCCAGCTCTGGACTTCCCACATGCCCTGAACCAGGTTTGAAGGCTCATTTCTGGCTGGAGTCCTGAGCTTCCGGAAGGCAGAGTCAGCAATAAGAAGATGCAGGCGTGAGTTTGGGTCAGAGCAGCACTCGAAGGCAGAAGAGACAAAATGAAGCCCCCTGCAGCCATGGGCGTGAGCCACTGGAGGAGCGAGGGACAAGTACCATGGGCTGCAGGGCCCGGCCTGGTTGATGCTGGCCTCAGCTGTTACCTGCCTGCCCCGCCCTCCTGCCTGGAAGACACTCAGAGCGCATGGGCTGTTCCCGCAGGATTTCCCTGGGGTGTTCTGTGTTTGAGTTGGGGCTCCCAGGCCAGGTCTAAGTTTGTCCTGTAAGAATCCAGACTCTGGACTTTAGAACTCGCCACGCCCTGACAGCAGTGTCTAGATCTTACCCGATTGTGGGACGCACTAAACCAGTGCCCAGAAAAATGTCAGAACAGCTTCAGGTCGCAGAGGGCATTAAACCAAGCATAATTAAATGCCAAAGTGCATGATCCAGGCGATCATTGTGTGTTCTGTCACAAGAAGCTGCAATTTGTGCAGACTAGAATTATTTCATAGTGCATTTCAAGTTGACGTTTCGTGCTTCATCTTTGAAATCCATGTGAGTTTTGCACTCAGGGCCATTACTCATCCAACCTCGTTTTCCTATAGAGTGAACCAGACCCTCCTTGGTCTGGCCCTGCCTGTGTGCCTTAGCCTCACTGGCCATGCCCTCACCTCACCCGCCTCGGAGAAGCTGCCCTGTTACCCGCAGAGGGTCTCAGGGGCCGGCCCCTCCTGCCACTTGTGAGAGGGAGGGACGTCGGCCAGCAGCACAGACACAGGCAACCCCAGCTGCTGATGTGGCGCCTCGGGGATGGCCACACGTCACAGCTGCTGCCCACTGACTGGACGGTGGTAGTGAGCAGCCAGTGGTGCGGACAGGGTCTCCCCATCACCCTCGAGTGACCAGTGTGTGCCCCATTCAGGAGTGAACGCTGGGAGCCCTGGTCTGTCCCAGTACATGGCATGCATAGGTGTCCACAGAGATCTGCTCTGGCGGCCAGGGTGCTGTGAGTGCCATGCAGCCGGACCACAGCTTGGGGCTGTGCTCACAGAAGATGCCAGAGGTTTGTCACCCTGAAAGAACATCATTTGCCAGCAAAGTCACTGGGCAGGGTCCCCAGCCTCCCGCATCAGGTTGGCAGCAATGAGGGAGATACCTAAGGAGAGAAATGGCCCTGTTTGCATCCCCAGGGCACTCCTGGACGGTGAACCAACCACCAGCCGGATGCTTGGGCTGGGCAGGACCTGTGGTTCCTTCCCAGAGTGGCCACGGAGCATTCAGACTCATTAATGCATGGTTAGTTACTAAACCTCAGGGCAACCCCCACTGCCTTGGAACCTGGCCACCCTTGAGGTGGTCCGCCTTCACTGATACCCACAGGGGCCCTCCACCCCTTTTGTGGAGCCTGTCTTGCTCACCACAGCAGCGTAGTTCATAGGAGGAGAGGAGAGGGGAGAGGAAGTGCTGAAGACGCCTGGGATTTGTTGGGCATGGAGGTAGCAGGGGGTTGCAAGCAGAGCAAAGGGTAGAGACGGGGCGGGGCGCTCTGGGGACGGAGGCTCTGGCTTGACGAGACTGGTTCGCCTGGAAGGCCAGCTGGGCCTCTCAGGCTGCCTTCTTGGGTCTCACTTTTGTCTTTCTTCCTTTCTTTTTTTTTTTTTTTTTTTGGAAGGGGGCTGGGTCCTTGGACCCCGGGCGGCTGCCCCCTCGCCCGGCTAATTTTTTTTTTTTGTATTTTAGTAGAGACGGGGTTTCACCGTGTTAGCCAGGATGGTCTCGATCTCCTGAACTCGTGATCCGCCCGTCTCGGCCTCCCAAAGTGCTGGGATTACAGGCTTGAGCCACCGCGCCCGGCCTTTTCTTCCTTTCTTTAAACTTTGATTCACACG
The DNA here is from genome assembly GCF_008728515.1 of Papio anubis. Lineage (NCBI taxonomy): Eukaryota > Metazoa > Chordata > Mammalia > Primates > Cercopithecidae > Papio > Papio anubis. Next base: position 2,036,471 of record NC_044985.1, read on the forward strand.
AAGTGTTTGGGACATACAAAAGAACTTCATAATGTACATAGGAAATAAATGGTCACAGTGAACACCTGTACCCCCAGCTGCTCACCGGAGGCACGAGAACATGATCAGCACCACGTAAGGCACTGTGAGCACCCGGTGCCACCCCAGCCCCACACCCCAGGGCTAGCCTCTGACTTGAATTTTCCTGTTTCAGCTCATCACTTTTTTAAAAAAACAGACTGGGCTCAGTGGCTCACGCCTGTCATCTCAGCACTCTGGGAGGCCGAGGCAGGCTAATCAGGAGTTCGAGACCAGCCTGGGCAACATGGCAAAATCCCATCTCTACTAAAAATACCAAAAAATTAGCACACACCTGTAATCCCAGCTACTCAGGAGGCTGAGGCAGGAGAATTGCTTGAACCCAGGAAACGGAGGTTGCAGTGAGCCCAGATCACGCCACTGCACTCCAGCCTGGGTGACAGAGCGAGACTATCTCAGTAATAATAATAATTTCAACAGATATATATATATATATCCCTGAATAGTGTTTTCTGGGGATTTATTTTTGAGAACTTGATAAAATACACGTTACCATCCTAATCCAGTCTTGATGTGCAGAGCCTTCTTCGTCACGTTTCCCATGGTGGTGTGAGTAGCTGCCGTTTGTTCATTTTTATTGCTGAGTGGAGTATGCCACCGTGGAGGTGAGCGCGCCACCATGGTGGGCATTTGGAGCTGTTACCAGAACGCCACTGCAGCCTCCCCCATACCTCCTGTGTACACAACAAGGTTTCTCTGGGATGTGCATCTGGGAGAGGACTCGCTGCATCTTGGGGTATATGTACCTTCTGCTTTCCAGTGAAGACACTTGGAGATGGCTGTTCTCACTGTCTCATTCACATCCGCAAGCAGATGGCAGGAGGGTCACCCTGTATTCGTGCCTACTCTTTGCCGCTGCCCGGCTTTGCCTTCCCACCACTCTCCTGGTATTGCCTGTGGCTTCCTGTGCCACTGCCTTGGTAACTGACGCACGGGAGCCTCTTTCCATACGCTTTGTTGGTCGGTTTCCTCATTTTCTTTTACTTTTAATTTTTTTAAGTAATTCATATACGTACTTAAAAACAGATAGTTCCAATTGGCTTATGATGAAAACCAGCAGATCTGCTTTCTCTTTCCAGCCGCTCCAGAGAACCATTTGCAGGTTTCTCAACGTACTTCTGGTGTTTACCTTCATATTTCTAAATAACGTATAGTGCCATTTCTTAATTTATTGATTTAGATAGTCTCTGTTTACTTTGTTTCAATAGATGGTGAAGCGTTCTTACACCCTCACACAGTCTGTCCTCACCCCACTCATCATCCACATACAGTTAAAGCTCACGTTTTATTAAATCAGTATTCACTGTTACAGTAATCACTGTTTACATGATGATGCCTTCAAAACCATCATTTACCTCTGAGGCAAGTAGTATACTTCATTTTCTTTTCTATGTAGCTTTTTGTTTTTCCTGGAATTCATGATTGCCTTGTATTTTTACTTGCCTTATTTTCTATCTTCATGGATCAATTTTTTCCAAATGATTCCAGAATCTGCCACACACCTACCATTCGTTTTTTCCCACCAACTACTCAGTTGTGTCAGGCCATCTGTCCATCCCCCACCCCACCCCCTTTTTTTGAGACTGAGTCTCTGTCACCCAGGTGTGATCTTGGTCGACTGTAGTCTCCGCCTACTGCATTCAAGTGATTCTCCTGCCTCAACCTCCCAAGTAGCTGGGAACACAGACATGTGCCACCACACCCAGCTAATTTTTGTATTTTTAGTAGAGACATGGTTTTACCACATTGGCCAGGCTAGTCTCGAACTCCTGACCTCAAGTGACCCACCCACCTCGGCCTCCCAAAGTGCTGGGATTACAGGGGTGAGCCACCACGCCCGGCCTTTGCCCCTTTTTACCTAGAGCTTCTGTTCCCTTGCTCCTGTCAGGCCCAGTGGGATGTGTTGCTGACATCCTGGAACTGCCCCTGGGTTGGAGCTCCCGGCTCCCAAGTTTGCTTTTTTTTGTTTTGTTTTGTTTTGTTTCTTTTCCTTTTTTGCTAAATTAGATACCTACTCCAGGATCTTCCTAAAATAAGATTCACAGAAGGTGAATTTCCTAAGTCTTTGTATGTCTGAAGACGTCGCTACTGCCCACACTTGATTGATAGTTTGGCTGGGTATGAGATCGCATTGGTCATTTTCCCTCTGCCTTTTGAAGACCTTGCTCCATTGGTTTCTAACATACGGCATTGCCATGGAGAAGTATGCCCTTTATGTATTGTTTTTTCTGTTCAGATGCTTCAAGGGTCAACTTTTTAGTCATCTGCTCAGTCCCCACATTCATTTTCTCGGCACTTGGTGAGCCATTTCAGTCTCAGTGAATGATGGACTCCAATTCTGGTTATTTTCTCATCATCTCCTCTCCTCTATTTTCTCTCTTCCCTCTTTCCGGAAGCCTTGCTGGCAGGCACTTGGAGCACTTGGATGGATAGACCCTGCTGGATAGTGGTAGGCACAAAGCCCCCTGCTTTGTGGGGTCCCAGGTGTCACTGCAGGGAAGACTGGTCTGGGGCGCAGACCCTTCAGCAGGGGGTGCAGGGCCGGGATTAGATGAGCCTGGGCTCCTGAGGGCAGGGGCTGGGGACCACCTTGAGTGTGCAGACCATTCCTCAAACCTCTGAGCCGTGAGCCGCCCCCTTGGCACCTCCAGAGAGCACATGTCAGAGAGCTGACTAGATCCGGGGTGGGCCATTTGGGGAGTCCTCTGCACCTCACCACACCCCGCCCTCTTCCCACTTCTGTTCGACGACACCACCCCACGTTTTGGCAGATGACAGACTGGAGAGTAAACAGCAGATGCATCTGGCAATGCATGCAGTGGAGGAAAGAGGGCAGAGCACGGGAGGTGGGACAGGGCGAGGTGGAGCTGGGGCACTGAGGCAGTGGACAGCCAGGACATGCCTGTGGCCAGCAGTGCCTGCAGTGTTCGGCAGAGGGAAGGGGACAAGGCAGAGGGGAGGGGAGGGCTCTGTGTGGTGGGCATGGGACTGGACGCCTCTGGCTCGTAAAGAGTGCCACCGGCTCTGGAGGGTGTGCCAGGTAGGGGCTTCCATGCCTTTCAGGCAGGGGTAGGAAGGAACTAGATGGTGGCCAAGGGCAGGTCACCCTCCCTGGCTCAGCTGTCACATCTGCAGAAAGGGACAGGAGCACACACATTTGGCTACTGGCCTCACAGGCAACTTCTAGAGTCTGCGTGGCCGTTTGTCTATACCACAGGCCGTGTCTGGGGGACAGAACCAGGGGACCCAGGGCATGGCAATGTTCTGAGCAGGGAAGGTGCACAGGGAGCCGTGGGGACAGTGTAAGCCCCTGGGCCTTAGGACGGGGGCCTCGGTCAGCTCCTCAGGGTCCCCCAGGCGCAGTGTCCGTTGCATCATTTTGTTGCAAGATGCAGAGCTGCTGGACCGGCACTGCTAATGAGAACATGCGTGTCTTTGCACACACCTGCCTCCCTGGTGTGGGTCCCCAGCAGCTGTCCCTGCAGCGGGAGGCCTTTGGTCCAGAGGGTTATTTGGGAAATGGACGCAGGAAGGACAGGTGAGGCTGACAGGCTCGGTCATTCTAGGGACCATGAGAGTTTCGGCTGGCTCAGGTGCCCCTTGCCCCCACCGTTGCCCCTGTTGGTGCCTGCTGGGCCTTCTGTGCACAGAAGTCCTTGGCAAAGGAGAGAGCCAGGCCTGGGGCGGTCAAGGAGAAAGTGTCACCTCCAGTGCTGTGAGGGCCCCAGACTTAGATGGCTTTCAAATGAGTGTCTGTCTTCAGCAGCTCACCCTCCCAGCTTTTTCAGAAACCAAAGAGTAAATTGCTCACGGCTTCTCTAAGTGGCTCGCACACGAAAAACCTAAGTCATTTCAATGGCTGGGCCCAGAAAACCGAGCCCTCTCCTCTCCTCCTCCCTGTCTCTGGCCCCCAGCTCTGCCTCAGTTGTACTGGGGTCTCACTGTCCCCTCAAGACACTGCCCCTGCAGGGAGGCCTTTGTTCCCCTCAGCTGTGTCCCGTAGAGAGGATGCCACCATCGGACACGTGATAACTGAGCCGGCTGCCACCCTAACCCACGATGGTCAGTAGGTCGTGTGCCATCTGGGGCTACTAGAGCCGGCCCACTGTGTACACCACACGTGCCCGCTGGGTGCTCTGGGCTCTTCCTGCACTCCTGCACTGGCAACCGCTTATCTTCTTGAGCTGGGTCTTAAAGGTGGAGAGGTCTGACCAAGGGGCGGTCACTCACACTGGCATTCCAACGGAGGGCATGGCCCATGCAGAGACCAGGGGTGATGTACCTGTGTGCTCCTGCCTGCAGACCACGACGGGGCTGGGGAGGGGAGGGCCGCAGGCCACACTGCGCGGGTGGCAGGTGGGTGCTCCAGCCTCTCCACAGCAGAAGCCCCAAGCTTCGCAGGGGTGAGGAGGCTGTCATTCAGAAAGGTCGCTGCCAGGGAGAAGGGACTCAGAGAAGGGAGCCTGTGGCTGTGGCCCATGCTGCCCTCACCACCAGGCTCCTGTCTTTGAGTGGCCAGGGACCACCTGAACCCCCAGGGGACCTGGGTATGTGCTGACCTGGCATTTGCAGTCATGTGCCCTAGTGGCAGCTGCTCGAGCTTGGCTGCCAAGACCCACGGTGTGGTCAGACCGTGTGCAGCTGAGGAGTGAGTTCCTCCCCGGAGGGGGAAAGCCCTCAGGGGTCCGTGTGGCCGTCACTCACAGGGTCATTGACTGGGGCTGGGAGGGCAAGCCTCTCTGTTGGTTGGCGCATCACACTGGTTTTCTGTGTTCAGAAGAAACCCCTCACGCTGCCCTGTCTCCATTCGTTTGGTCAGGGCCCCACAGGGTGGGGAGCGGAAGTCCATGCAGCCCTATGCCTCCCGTGGACACAGGGTCAGCTAGGAAGGCATGGATGGTCTCTCTTCTGAGCGGTTAGGGCCTTGTGAGCCCGAGGTGGGAGACAGAAGCCTGCCCCGGCCGCCTCGGGCCCTTAGTCCCTGGCCCTCGGTCATTTTTGGTTCTAAAGCGTTTGTCTCACCTGCTACCTGAAGAATGTCCCACCCTCTGGCCCTTGAGGCCCTGAGTGCCCAGGAGCTGCTGCCATCAGCACAGATGGGTGGTACCAGGCAGGCAATGGGTGCAGGGTGCTCGGGGAGGGCCAGGTGTGCCTTGGGGCGCGTGAAGTGGGAGCCTGGAGCAGGGAAGCTGAGGCCTGCTCTCGCCCCTGCTGGGACTGGAGGTGACCCTCCCTGACCCCTGCCCACCCTCTGCTTCTGCTGAGTGGCTCCTTGGGTGGCACCGTGCCCAGGCTGTAAACAGCTGGCGAACACTGCTGGTCTCAGGGGGCTGTGGCTCTGGGACCTCCCTGGATGAGGTATTGGCGGCTTCACCCACCAGCAGGAAAAGTCAGGTTGTCCCTCCAGAGGAGCCAGGCCAGGCACTGCAGGGCGCCGTGGTGGTCACCCTGGGTAGCCGTGTGACCGTGGCACGCTCCTTGGCATCTCTGATACCAGGTTTTGAAACGGCTGTTGGAGAGCTAAATGCAGGCGTTGGTTGGCCTCAGAGGTGAAGCCCAAACCCCTGTAGTGGGGACTTTGACTCCGAGCGGCCCTGGTAGCACCCCTCATGCTGCCACAGCCCTCACCTCCTCTCCCTGTCTCCTTGCAGGAAGTTCTACTACATCACCCTGCTACGAGACCCCGTGTCCCGCTACCTGAGTGAGTGGCGGCACGTGCAGAGGGGTGCCACGTGGAAGACGTCGTTGCACATGTGTGACGGACGCACGCCCACGCCCGAGGAGCTGCCGCCCTGCTACGAGGGCACGGACTGGTCGGGCTGCACGCTGCAGGAGTTCATGGACTGCCCGTACAACCTGGCCAACAACCGCCAGGTGCGCATGCTGGCCGACCTGAGCCTGGTGGGCTGCTACAACCTGTCCTTCATCCCCGAGGGCAAGCGGGCCCAGCTGCTGCTTGAGAGCGCCAAGAAGAACCTGCGGGGCATGGCCTTCTTCGGCCTGACCGAGTTCCAGCGCAAGACGCAGTACCTGTTCGAGCGGACGTTCAACCTCAAGTTCATCCGGCCCTTCATGCAGTACAACAGCACGCGGGCGGGCGGCGTGGAGGTGGACGAGGACACCATCCGGCGCATCGAGGAGCTCAACGACCTGGACATGCAGCTGTACGACTACGCCAAGGACCTCTTCCAGCAGCGCTACCAGTACAAGCGGCAGCTGGAGCGCAGGGAGCAGCGCCTGAGGAGCCGCGAGGAGCGCCTGCTGCACCGGGCCAAGGAGGCGCTGCCGCGGGAGGACGCTGACGAGCCGGGCCGCGTGCCCACCGAGGACTACATGAGCCACATCATTGAGAAGTGGTAGTGGCGGTGGTGGCCACGGGGAGGCCTCTTGGGGGGTGTGGGGGGTAAAACAGGACAGACAACAGGTCCACCCAAGACTGTCACGGGGAGAGTGTCCCACACCTGCTCCACAGAGATAGCTGCGTCCTGAAATAAACAGAACAGGGACATAGTGGGGCTGGGCGGGGATGGCGGCTTGAGGAATCGACAGGTGCAGCCAGCGGGTCAGAGGAAAGCATGCTCGGAGGATGCCACGGGCAGGGCAGGGCCTCCGGAGCAGGGGTTGTGCTTGCTCTCCTGGCTCCCTTGGATTTATCACGAAAACTGAAGGTTTGCACAAGAGACAAGGACAGCAGAACATGGACCTGCCAGGCCAGGAGTGTGCCCCTCACCAGCTATACACACGGCACTCGCTCTTAGCTCCTCTGTCCAGGCTACTAGGAGTGAGACCGGCTTCTGGCAACTGCCCCGGCTCCAGGCCATCCCATAGGCCCTCCCCTTCTGGCTGCCCCCGATGCCCCAAGGCCTGGGGAGCCCCCAGCTCACCCATCTGTAGCTCCCTCAAGGTCAGGGCCCAGCCCATCTGAGGCAGAGAAGACTCAAGTCCCCAAAAGCCCACTCCGCTCCCGCCCACGGTCCTGCTCCATGCTTTCGGTCAGGAGGCCAAAGCTGATGTTCAGGCCCCACCCACTCCCCACAGTCCTCAGACCAAGGAGGGGTTTGGGGAGTGGGCCCAAGCTGCATTGCCGGCCCTCTGTGGGCCGACTGGCAGCCCAGGAGTGGGGAGGCTTTGGCCGGAGATGCTGCCACTTGTGCCTGAGTCCCTGGCTGGCCTTTGGAGGTGACCACCCTGGCAGACGTGGCTCAGACTGGAAGGGCTGGGGACCGAGCGCTCCGCTGCCTCTGTTCTCCTTTCTGACCCACTGGGATTTGCTAGCAGGCTGCCCAGCCCCATCACCGAGACACGTACTCAAGAGCTCAAATACCACTGCTGCCACCAGCGTGCGGATTAAGTTCATCAGGCCTCCATCGGCTGGAGCGTAGGACCGTAGTCCCTGCCCAGGAGCCATACCCTCGGACCACAGTGGCTCTGGATGGCCAGGAATGGGGACTTGAGCGTTCAGATTCTCAACTAGCCTTGACAAAACAGCTGTAGGTGGCCTCCCTGACACCAGATACTCAACCCTCCCCACCCTGGCTCTCCTTGCGTTTCCCCGCGCTGCCCACCCCCTGGCAAAAGGCTGGCCAAGCTCTGTTCCCAGCAGCCCCGCAGGTTTCCCCACTGGCTGCAGTGGCCCTAGTAAAAGCCATGTTGCATATCTGCTGTAAGCACGTGCCCTGTGCCCTGTCCCCATCCCTTATGCCTAGGAGGCCAGGCTGGTGTCTCTAGGAGGGCCCCCACAGGCGCCCTGGGTCCCCCAGAGGGCAGACGGGTGTGCTCAGGCCGCAGGCTGACTCCGATGCAGGGCAGTGGGCTCTGCAAGCCGCCTGGCTGGGGTTGGCAGGGGCCCTCTCTCCTGCCCCAGCTTTCACTCAGCCACCGCAGCTGCCCCACTGTGGGGTGGAGATGTGGGTCACCACGGGCTTGGGAGCAAGCGCCTTCTGCAGCACAGGAAGGCGAAGGTGTGGTCAGGTGAGGTTGCTACCCCTGGAGGTGTGGCATACGGCCCCACCCTCAGGCCTCCTACACTGGCCCCATTTTGCTTTGGGGTCCAAGGACAGGGCGGTCAACAGGGTAGGGTGGGCAGCGTGCTAGCGCAGGGACACCTCTCTGGGTGGATGCATCGCACGAAGGAAGTGAGTGCCAAGGGGATGTAGCGGTGTGGTTCTTTCAAAGGGAGGTCAGGGTCAATGGGAATCTGCTCGGACACTCGACACTGGGGTGGGTGCACTCCTGGGAGGAGGAGGAGCATGTTCAGGGGAGCCTGGGGTCTTGCACAAGCCACATGGGGCACCTTGGCCTCCTGGCAGGAGGTGGACACCCAGCCAGAGGCCTGGCTCAAGGTGGCCTCACCTGGCCACGGGCGTCCTGGGTGCACAGGCCCGAGCGCAGGTTGTTTTGTACATATTGGAGTATGTGTTAACTTATGCCCCGCAGCCCAAATCACACGGAAGCACGGGTCTCATCTCAGTCTCTCCGCTGCATTTGGAAAGCAGTCTTGGGCCCGCGCCAGGCTGAGGTGTCCCGAGGTGGTGGCAACTGGCAGTGCCCTCAGCCCCCGAGTCTCCAGCCTGGCACTTCCCATTCAGGCCACCTGCTTTGGGTCAACGGTTCCTTGGCCAGCAGCATCTCCTAAATTGTAAGAACTCTGTCCACCCAGGGCCCTCCCAGGGCTGCAAGGACGGAAGCAGGCAGGCAGTGGAGCTAACAGCTTAGTCACCAGGACCCCCAGGCCTGCAAACGTCCCTTCCTGGAGGGGGAAGCCAGGAACAGCAGAACTGCCCATGAAACAAGGCTGTGAACTTTTCGGGAACTGGAACTGTTTAACTTGAACCCAGGATCGTTTAAAGCTTTATTTATTTATAGCTTCTTCTTAAAAAAAAAGTGTTGAGAAGAAATGTTTTGGTTATTCATAACAAAAAAAAATGAGTTGATGATGGAAAAGCAAGTCATAATCATCTAATTGTTTTTGTCTAGGTCGAGAATGAATGTTAGCCGATGAAATAAACTCTGACAAGGAGTGGTGGGCGTGCTGTGGTCTCTGCGGCATAGCTGCCCCTCCCAGTGGGGGTCTCACGCCGAGTCCCAAGGGCGGGGTGCGTGGCACAGGTGCAGGGGGCTCAGTGAGGACAGTCACATGAAGGCATTCTGAGGTCGGGCGCGGTGGCTCAAGCCTGTAATCCCAGCACTTTGGGAGGCTGAGGTGGGCGGATCACGAGGTCAGGAGATCGAGACCATCCTGGCTAACACGGTGAAACCCCATCTCTACTAAAAAATACAAAAAAAAAACAATAGCCGGGCAAGGTGGCAGGCGCCTGTAGTTCCAGCTACTCGGGAGGCTGAGGCAGGAGAATGGCGTGAACCCGGGAGGCGGAAATTGCAGTGAACTGAGATCCGGCCACTGCACTCCAGCCTGGGCGACAGAGTGAGACTCCGCCTCAAAAAAATAAAATAAGGCATTCTGAAAGAAAAAATGGGACTTTGTCATAACCATAAAGAGTAACCATTTATTCATCATCAGTGACAGTATTTGGGAAGAACACCCAGCTGAGGGGGAGGCAGGCGCCACTGAGTTACATTCTCATTAACCTCTTCCCTCCCTGTCTTTTGAAATTTTGAAAGATTTCAAATGACAAAGAGGGTGGAGGAATAGTTGATGGACACCCACATGCTCTTAGCCTAAATTCTTCACCTTCTTTTATCCTGTGCCCACACTTTCTCATACACGCACACATGCGCACGCCTGTCTGAAACATCTGAAAGTAGACTGTGATCATCAGAATACCGCACTTCTAAATCCCTCAGCTCGTGTCTCCTAAGGACATTCTGCCACAAAACTCAACCCTGTTATCCCAGCCCCCAGATTTTCTAACAATACAATATTTTCCAATATCCAGATCTTCCGCTTGTCCTAGAGATGTTTTCAGAGCATTTCGTAGCCCCAGGACCATGATCCTCTGTGTGCCTCTCCTGTCTCCTTGAATGGAGGAGTGAGTCTCGGCCACCCCTTCTTATTTCCTATCTTTCTTAGGATTGACTTATTTGACTAATATGGGCCAGTTGTCTTAAAAGGTCTGCAGATGCAAGTTTCCCAGTGGTCAGATTTGGTGACATTGGGCAGGAAGGCCCTCGGGCGAGGCACCTTCCGTCAGCCCAGGTGTCTTGTGGCTCTGTTCCCTGGATGAGGGAAGTCCAGCCTCCCCGCTGGGGCCCTGGGGAAACCCAGCCATAATGGTCACCTGCCAGCTCGTATCTGCCACCATCCCAGTGACAAAGGTCACCGTGGTGTTTCTAGGAGGGTCAAGGCTTGTACCCGCCACCATCCCAGTGACAAAGGTCACCAAGGTGTTTCTGGGAGGGTCACGGCAGAAGTAGGGCAGGAGTCAGAACGAGCCAGAAGGAGGCTGGGCACAGTGGCTCACACCCAGCACTTTGGGAGGCTGAGGCAGGCAGATCACTGGAGGTCAGGAGTTCAAGACCAGCCTGGCCAACATGGTAAAACCCTGTCTCTACCAAAAACATAAAAAATCATCCAGGCGTGGTGGCACGTGCCTGTAATCCTAGCTACTGGAGAGGCTGAGGCAGGAGAATGGCTTGAACCCGGGAGGCGGAGGTTGCAGTGAGCCGAGATCGTGCCACTGCACTCCAGCCTGGGCAACAGAGCGAGGCTCCATCTCCAAAATAAATAAATGAAGTCCACCTGAGCCAAAGACCCAGGAGGCTCGGGTCTGCCCCCTGCCCAGCCCTCATCCCCACTTCCTGTCCACTGCCACAGAGTCCCGTGAGTGTCAGGCTCACCCGATCCTCTGAGGTCCCCTACCCCCTTCTATCCTGCCAGGGAAGCCCACATCTGTCCTTGCTCCTGGGCCTCTGGGTTTGGACAAAGGCAGCGCCTCCACCACCCAGCCTCGTGGCCAGCACCACACGTCTCATCCCTCCTGCCCCGGCATTCCGTCTTCACACAAGAGGCTCCAGCCATGGCCAGCCACGGCCCCATCCCTGGACGGGCCTACTGGGCCTGCTCCCCACTGCTCCCCTTGGGCTTCATGCCAAAGCCATCAGGCCAGTATCAGTCCTCACACCCTGCTCAGCTGGGGGCACCTCTGCACACAGTGCTGGGTTCTCTTCCTCGGGGAAGCTGGGCCCCCACGACCCCTACCTAGGTGTGGTCTCCCAGGTGCCTGGCTTGGGGTCCCTGGTCCCCTTCATTGTGGCACAGAGAGGAGCCCATCCTCAGGCCACCCTCGCAAAGGTGGGAGCCCCAAGACCTCTCCTGGGAATGTACACCTGGACTTGGGGAGCTTCCAGACTAGGAGGACGAGGGGGGTACACAGTGTATTCATGACATGAGAACGCCTTCCTAGGAGGGCCTCACCTCAGGGCTCCAAGGACAGCCCTGCAGGGAGAGCCTGGGTCTGGCTCCCCTGACATGTAGCGGCAGCAGCAGAGAAGCCTGCAGGAGTCTCTTTGTCAGATCAGGTCTTAGGTTCCAAGTGGACCGCTGGCTGCTGTTCGCTCCTGCGCCTCCATTTCCTTCTCTGTGAAATGGGAAAGCTGGGCCAGGCGCAGTGGCTCACGCCTGTAATCTCAGCACTTTGGGAGGCGTAGGCAGGCAGGTCACCTGAGGCCAGGAGTTTGAGACCAGCCTGGCCAACATGGCAAAACCCCATCTCTACTAAAAATATAAAAAATTAGCCAACTAGTGGTGGTGGGCGCCTGTCATACCAGCTACTCAGGAGACTGAGGCAGGAGAATCACTTGAACCCAGGAGGCAGAGGTTGCAGTGAGCCAAGATCATGCCACTGCACTCCAGCTGGGCAACAGGCTTCATCTCAAAAAAAAAAAAAAAAAAAGGGGGAAGGCTGCCGTGTGGATCCAGCTGCATCAGGGGAGCCAGGCCTGGCCCCACACCTGCCCACAAAGGCGGACTAAACGCGGACCACAAATGAGCCACCTGGAGGGCTTGTTGAAAGCACAGAATCCTGGCCCCACCCACACTGCCTTGCAGCTGCCACGCAAAACCACGTGGGCCCAGCCTCTCCTGTGGGCACACCCACGCACTGTCCCTCTCTCCCCCCTTTCTTTCCCTGAAAGGGCCATGACAGTTTTCCACGCAACCCTGCCTGGCCCTGCCATCCTGCTCCCAGCCCCACGCTGAGAGGATGCCTGTCTGCCTCCCTCCTGCCAGCCCTGCTCCCTGCTGCCTCTCACTGGCCTCCAGCTCTGTCTGCACGAACACTCCCAGCTCAGCCCCGGGCCTCGGGCTTCAGGTGGGACCTGGGCTCCTGGGGCAGATCCAGAGGAGGGTCTGAATTCACTACTAAAATTCACTACTGAATTCTCTACTAAAAATACAAAAACTTAGCCGGGCATGGTGACGGGCACCTGTAATCCCAGCTACTCGGGAGGCTGAGGCAGGAGAATGGTGTGAACCCGGGAGGCGGAGTTTGCAGTGAGCCGAGATCGCGCCACTGCACTCCAGCCTGGACGACAGAGCCAGACTCCATCTCAAAAAAAAAAAAAAAAAACTACCTACATCCTGTTAAGTCAGTCGTCCTCCTAGCAGGGACAGGGCATTCACACAAGGTCTCCCTCACCCCGCCTTGTAGAGGGGTCATTGGTCTCGCCAGGACCGCCAGCCACTGCCCTCAGCAGCTCCACTGCAGGCGTGTCCAGGGCGGCCAGAACTCGGAGTCTAGTCTCTTGGCTCGGGTGAGACAGAGACCCCTTCTGGGACCCAGTCTGTCCCCTCTGATGCCCTGCTCTGAGCCACCACCTCAGCCCCAGGTCCCCCTTGCACCTCAGCCGTGTCTGAGTGCCCACAGCCGTGTCTACTGCACTGCACCCCGCCAGGCCTGCCAGACGCCCCTCGCAGGATTCCAGGTGGGTGCCACGGCCCACCTCCCAGCGCCCGGCCCTGGCAGAGGCCACAGCCGTGGAGGGCTGAGGTGGGGTGTCTTCCCTTTCACCTGTGCCCCCAGACTTCCCCACCCCTTGCACATTCTCACTGTCCCCTGCGACAGGGCGTCCTCACTGCCCTGTGCACCCACCCCACTCTGTGGCTCCTCGGAACTCTGTGATTTCTATGCAAGAGGAAGCCCGGGGACTTTGGAAAACACTTTTCTTTCTCAAACAAAAAGCCAGGCATTCAAGACAAGCGTCTCCAAGACTCCAGGGAGTCGGCCTGGAGCCGCGTGGCTCAGGCTCAGGAACGCCTCTTTGTTCCCCGCGGTGCCCGCCCAGCCCAGAAGCCGCAAAGGCCGGGTCCCAGGCTGGGGAGCACTAGGCAATGTGGTTCATGAGGCTGAGCGGCTGGGCTCACTGCTGCACCGCGTCCTCTGCCTCGGGCGCAGGAAAAGCTGGAAGGGGCCCTCGGCTCCGGGAGGAGGACTTCCAGGAGAGCTGGCTGAGCTAACAAAGGCCGCCTGTGTGACTCATGCGCTTGCTTAGGAAGTGGCCCTGTGCAGCCTGGCTGCTGCTTCTGGGATTCACCGAGAGGTGCCGCTCAGGAAGTGGCCTGAAGTCGGTCCCTTTCCGGCGGGCACTCCATGAAGGCAGGGGTTTTTCAACCTGGAATATCTGAAACTCAGGCATGGTGGCAGAGCCTGCTAGCTATGCCTTGGTAGGCGTTCTTCCCTCCTTTCTTAGCAGGAGAACCACTACGTATCAGCGGTGACACAGCCAGTCGGGATCAAGACTACACTTCCCAGCCCCCTTTCCAATGACATGTGTTGTCACTACACCCGGTGGCCAACAGTGTGCAAGAGGAAATGTTCCTTGCCGCTTTGGGAGACAATCCTGAAACAGAAGTAACTTCCTCCCTTTCTCCTACTGAATGGCTACAATGAGGATGTGATGACTGGAGCTCAAGCAGCCATGTTGGACCATGAAGTAGATGCCATGTGGTGAGGGTGCTCGAGCAACAAGATAGGTCCTTGATGATTGTGGAACCACCCTAATAGCTGTGGGATGCCTACCTTAAGACTTTATCCATGTCAAATAGAAATGTGTGTTCTGGCCAGGTGCAGTGGCTCACATCTGTAATCCCAGCACTTTGGGATGCCAAGGCAGGTGGATCACCTGAGGTCAGGAGTTCAAGACCAGCCTGACCAATATGGTGAAACCCCGTCTCTACTAAAAATACAAAAATTAGCTGGGCATGGTGGTGCGCACCTGTAATCCCAGCTACTCAGGAGGCTGAGGCAGGAGAATCGCTTGAACTTGGGAGGTAGAGGTTGCAGTTAACGGAGATCATGCCACTGCACTCCAGCCTGGGTAAGAGAGTGAGACTCTGTCTGAAAAAACAAAAGAAAGAAAGAAAGAAATGTGTACCTTGTTAAGGCCAGTGTCGCTTGGGGTTTCTGTCCCTCTCAACTGAACCACTAAAGATCAAATTCCTACAAAGAGCATAGCTGGGCCGGGCGCGGTGGCTCAAGCCTGTAATCCCAGCACTTTGGGAGGCCGAGACGGGCGGATCACGAGGTCAGGAGATCGAGACCATCCTGGCTAACACAGTGAAACCCCGTCTCTACTAAAAATACAAAAACTTAGCCGGGCGAGGTGGCGGGCGCCTGTAGTCCCAGCTACTCGGGAGGCTGAGGCAGGAGAATGGCGTAAACCCGGGAGGCGGAGCTTGCAGTGAGCCGAGATCCGGCCACTGCACTCCAGCCTGGGTGACAGAGCGAGACTCCGTCTCAAAAAAAAAAAAAAAAAAAAAGAGCATAGCTGGAGGCTGCAGCCCATGTAATTACACCTTCTTTCCACCAACTACTCAAGACACTGCTGCTGTTCCTGGCTTCATTTATGTGCAAGTGTTAAAAGGCCCAGAGAGGGGAAAGCAGCTTTTTCCTTTTGTACCTTTTGATTTTTGAAACATGTGAATGAGGCCAGATGGAGTGGCCCACACCTATAATCCCTGCACTTTGGGAGGCTTGAGAGGATTGCTGAGGCCAAGAGTTCCAGACCAACCTGGGCAACATAGCAAGACCTCATCTCTACAAAAAAATAAAATAAAATTAGACAGCAGTGGTGATGCATGCCTGTAATCCCAGCTACTTGGGAAGCTGAGGCAGGAGGATCACTTGAGCTGAGGAGTTGGAGGTTGTCGTGAGCTGAGATTGAGCCACTTCATTCCAGCCTGGGCGACAGAATGAGACCCTGCCTCACAAAAAAGAAAGGAAGGGAAAGCAACGGGAGGGGAAGTGGGGGGAGGGAGAGGAGAAAGAAAAGAAAAAAAAGAAAAGAGAGAGAGAAAGAAAGAGAAAGGAAGGAAGGAAGGAAGGAAGGAAGGAAGGAAGGAGGGAGGGAGGGAGGGAGGGAGGGAGGGAGGGAGGGAGGGAGGGAAAGAGAAGATGAAGACAATGACGTTATGTTTGAATTACCCATTCAAAACATAAATCGCTGGAAATAAAAGCAAATGCAAAATGGAAGGGAAGATAAACACTAAATTCGTGACAGGAATTTTCTCAAAATTGCAAAATGGGGACTTCTCAGGTTGGAGGAATAAGGGAACATCAACTTTATCTGTAACAGTTTACATATTTTCATTAGAAAATAAGACAAATAAGGACAGCAATCATCACCTCTGAGTGATTTTATAAATTTATAAAAATTTATAAATTTATAAATCTATTAATCAATAAGTATAAATATTGGAATCATAAATATGTATATCTCTTATATAACAATAGTATATATTAACAATATAAATACATATAATAAAGTATAAATACGTACTAAGGATACATGTTGTTCTTTGGACTTTCCTGTGTGGTTATGTGTCTCAAAATAAAGTCATAATTTGAATAAACCTGCCTGTGAGGCCAGTGCACAAGCCTGGGCTACCTCAAGCTCCCGGCTCCCAAAACAGAAAGGGATCTGGCACCCACAGCCAGGTCCAAGCACTCCCAGGACATGGACAGAGGCCAGGCTGGTTGGCACCTCCTGGGTGGCCAGGTGCCATGAAGGCAGGGGAGACCAGGGACACGGGCTTTAAGCCGTTGCACATCATGTTGCCGGATTAATCATAGAGCAATGGTGACACCGGTCCTGGTTCCCCCAGGGTGGGCCCACCTTCCCCCACACATCTGTTTTGTCCCCTTTCACAAGAGCCCCCAAGACCGGCTGCCACAGCCCCACCACACACAGCGTTGCCTGGGTGAGGGGAAGTCCACTGAGCCAGCAACGCAGAGGCTCACACCTTGGTGGAAAGGGCCCTGCCTCCCAGCCACAGGGATTGGCCGTGTTGTGGTCACATGACACAAGCAGAACCAATCAGATCACTGCCCAGGATTTCTTTTTTTTTTTTTTTTTTTTTCAGATGGAGTCTTGGTCTGCCCCCAGGCTGGAGTGCTGTAGCATGATATCGGCTCACTGCTACCTCCACCACCTGGGTTCAAGCAATTCTCATGCCTCAGCCTCCCAAGTAGCTGGGATTACAGGTGCGCTACCAAGCCCAGCTAATTTTTTTTTTTTTTTTTTTGTATTTTTAGTAGAGATAAAGTTTGGCTATGTTGGCCAGGCTGGTCTCGAACCACTGACCTCAGGTGATCCACCCACCTTGGCCTCCCAAAGTGCTGGGATTACAGGCATGAGCCACCGGGCCTGACCTGGGAGTTTAGATTCTTGATTTGAATCTTTTCCTCTTCTCTAATGGAAACATTTCTTGCTGTACATTTGCCTCTCAACACTGCTTAAGCTGCCTTCTATAAATTTTACTGTTACATTTTTATTCTTAGTTCAATGTTTAAATTTCATTTAAATTTTAAGTTTCATTTTAAACCTTCCTCTTTAACTCATGGATTACTCAGAACGACATTGTTTAGTTCTCAAATATTGGGAGATTTTTCTGTTATCTTTCTGTTATTGATTTCTAGTTTTATTCCATTGTGGTCAGAGAACATGCTCTGCATGATTTCAATTCTTTTAAACTTGTTGAGATTTATCACCCAGTATATGGTCTGTCTTGGTATATGTTCCATGGACACTTGAAAAGAAGGTATATACTGCTGTTGTTTTATAAATGCCAATTAAGTCTGTTTGTTGTTGAATTCTTCTACATGCTTGCCAATTTCTGTCTAGCTGTTCTATCAATTTTTGAGAGAGGGACATTAAAGATTCTAACTATAATTGTGGATTTATCTATTTCTCTTTTCTCAGTTTTGTTTCACGTATTTTATAACTGTCTTGTCTGGTGCATACACATTTAAAATCACAATGCCTTCCTGGTGGATTCTGACCGGTTTAGCATTATATACTGTCCCACACTATCTCTGGTAATTGTCTGTGCTCTGAAGTTTGCCTTCTGATATTAATATTGTCACTCCTGCTTTCTTTTGATTAATCTTTACATGATATATCTTTTTTCATCCTTTTACTCTCAACTTGCCTATATTGTTTTGTTGTTGCTGTTTTGGGGTGTTTTGTTTGGTTGGTTGGTTTTGTTTGGTTTTTTGCTTTTTAAGACATGGTGTTGTTTCCTCACCCAGGCTGGAGTGCAGTGGCACAATCACGGCTCACCGCAGCCTCCACCTCCAGGGCTCAAGTGATCCTCCCACCTCAGCCTCCCAAGTACATGGGACCACAGGCATATGCTGCTACCCCTGGCTAATTTTGGCATTTTTTGTAGAGATGGGGTTTCACCATGTTGCCCAGGCTGGTCTCAAACTCCTGGCCTCAAACAATCCTCCTTGCCTCAGCCTCCCAAAGTGCGGTGATTACAGGTGTAAGCTACCACACCCGGCCAGCTTTATTGTTTTATTTGAAGTTAGTTTCTTGTAAGCAACACAGAATTGGGGGATGTTTTTTCATCCACATTTCCTTTGTCTTTTAATTGGTATAGTTATACTGCTTACACTTAATATAATTATTGATAATGTTAGGTAGGGCTTAAGTCTAACATTTTATATTTTGTTTTCTGTTCGTCCTCTTTTTTCATTTTTCTATTTTCTTTTTCTTGCCTTGGTGTGGCTTGGCTGAACAATTCTTTAGAATTCTATTTTCATTTATCTGTAGTGTTTTTTAGTGTATCTCTAGATATAGCTTTTTTAGTGGTTGCTCTAGTATTACCTAAGTATACACAATTTATCACAGTCTACTAGTGTCATCATTTTACCAGTTTGCATACAGTATAGAAACCTTACCTCCCTTTTTTCTCCCCCATTTATAATTATCTTAATAAATACTTCTTCTACATACACTTAGAACCACATCAATGTTACAATTTTTGCTTCAACCATCAGATACAATTTGGAAAACTCAAGAAGAGAAAAGCCTATTGTAGTCACCCATATTTCTGCTTACCATGTTCTTTATTCTTTCCTGGTGTTTCGGGGTTCCTTATTCTATTGTTTCCTTTCTGTTTAGAGATTTTCCTTTAGCCACTCTTTTAGGGTAGGTGTGCTCATGACCACCTCTCTTGGTTTTCCTTCATCTGAGAATGTCTTGGTTTATTCCTGAAAGATTTGGGGAGCGGGGGTAGTAATGAGATTTTGGGTTGACAATTCCTTTCTTTCAGCACTTGAAAAAAAAAAAATGATGCCACTTTCTCCTGGCTTCCATGATTTCTGATGAGAAATACACTGTCATTTCAATGTTTTCTTCCTCTAGGGGTAATGTGTCGTTTTCTCTGGCTACTTATTAAGATTTTTTTTTTTATCTTACGTGTTCAGAAGTTTAATTATGATGTATCTTGGAGTGGATTTCTCTGAACTTATCCTGTTGGGCCTTCATTCAGCTTCTTGAATACATAAGTTTATGTCTCTTGCCAAATTTGAGACGTTTTCAGCCATTATTTCATCACATACTTTGCCAACTCCACCCTCTTTCTTCTCTCCTTACAGGAGTTGGATGGCATTAACGTAAGATCTTGTTATAGGCCCACAAGGTTCTGCTCATTTTTTAAAGCTCTGCTGTTAATCCCTGTTTTCAGATTGGGTAATTCGTTTTGTTCTGTCTTCCGGTTCATCAGTTCATTAGTTCTTTCTTCTGTCCCCTCCATTTGCTATTGAGACCATCTGCTGAGATTTTGACTTCAGTTATTGTGTTTTCAATTCTGAAATTTCCATTTGGTTCTTGTTTGTTTGCTTGTTTTTGCTTTTTGAAAGACAGTCTTGCTCTGTTGCTCAAGCTGGAGTGCAGTGGTATGATCTTGGCTCCTGCAACCCCTGTCTCCCAGCTTCAAGCAATTCTCATGCCTCCCAAGTAGCTGGGACTACAGGTGTGTGCCACCACACCTGGTTCATTTTTGTATTTTTAGAAGAGACAGGGTCTTGCTGTATTTCCCAGGCTGGTCTCAAACTCCTGGCCTCAAGCGATCCACCTGCCTTGGCCTCCCAAAGCACTGGGATTACAGACGTGAGCCACTGCACCCAGCCTGGTTCTTCTTTATAGCTTCTATTTCTTTGCTGAGACGTTCTATTTTATCCTGTGTTTCCAGAGTGCTCATAATTATTCATTGGGGCATTTTTATCATGGCTGTTTTAAGAATTATTGTCAAACTTCTCAAATAATTCTGACATCCCTGTCATCTTGGTATTGGCGTCTACTGATTGTCTTTTTTCATTCCGCTTGAGATGTTCCTGGTTCTTGATATGATGAGTGATTTTCTGTTTAAATATGGACATTTTTCCTGTGTAAGACTCTGGATCTTATTGAATCCTTCTGTTTCAGCTTCCAGTCACTGGCATGGCTGTGGAGGTGAAACAGGGGAGGCGCTGATGCTGTCCCAGCACTTCCAGGTGTAGATGCAGGTTCCTCGCTTGGCTCTCCCGACACCTGAGGTGAGGGGCTCAATGTTACTGAAACCTGGGAGGGGCCCATAACCAGCCACTGGGGATAGAAGTCCCAGTCCCCTGCTTGGCCTTCTCTGACAGCATCCCAGCAGACGTTGGGGTGCTTTGTTATAGTTTAGGATCTCACCCTGGCCTTTGCTGGGGGGGGTTCGGGGGACTACAGATTTTTCTGTGGTGTTCAGCGGGGTTAGAATGGTTACTGCCTGAGACTTTTCTGTTCTGGTAGGCGACACCTTTCCTGGTCTTTGGACTAAGATAGCAGACTTTCGGCCGGGCGCGGTGGCTCAAGCCTGTAATCCCAGCACTCTGGGAGGCCGAGACGGGCGGATCACGAGGTCAGGAGATCGAGACCATCCTGGCTAATATGGTGAAACCCCGTCTCTACTAAAAAATACAAAAAACTAGCCGGGCGTGGTGGCGGTGCCTGTAGTCCCAGCTACTCGGGAGGCTGAGGCAGGAGAATGGCGGGAACCCGGGAGGTGGAGCTTGCAGTGAGCTGAGATCTGGCCACTGCACTTCAGCCTGGGCGACAGAGAGAGACTCCGTCTCAAAAAATATATATATATATATAGCAGACTTTCTTGGGGCTTTTGTTTTTCCTATGTCCATGAGCATTTCTGGGTTGCCAGCTGCTTCTCCTCCAAGTCTGGGACACATGAGGCCAAAAAGAAAACCCAGGGACTCACCACTATTTCATTGGATATGATTTGACTCTGTGTCCACATCAAATCTCACCTTGAATTGCAGTTCCCATAATCCCCATGTGTCACAGGAGGGACCCAGTGGAAGGTAACTTAATCATGAGGGCCGTTACCATCATGCTGTTCTTGTGATAGTGAGTTCTCATGAGATCTGATGGTTTTATTAATATAAGGGGCTTTTCCTTGGCCAGGCGTGGTGGCTCATGCCTGTAATTCCAGCACTTTGGGAGGCCTAGGCAGGGAGATCACCTGAGGTCGGGAGTTCGAGACCAGCCTGACCAACATGGAGAAACCCCGTCTCTACTAAAAATACAAAATTAACCGGGCATGGTGGCACATGCCTGTAATCCCAGCTACTTGGGTGGCTGAGGCAGGAGAATCGCTTGAACAAGGGAGGCAGAGGTTGCGGTGAGCCAAGATTGCGTCATTGCACTCCAGCCTGGGCAACAAGAGTGAAACTCCATCTCAAAAATACATATATATATATAATTATATATAGATAGATTATATATATACACACACATACACACATATATATACACACATATATATATGGATATATGGGGCTTTTCCGCTTTTACTCGGCACTTCTTCCTGCCATCATGTGAAGAAGGATGTGTCTGCTACCCCTTCTGCCATGACTGTAAGTTTCCTGAGGCCTCCCCAGCCCTGAAGAACTGAGTCAATTAAACCTCTTTCCTTTGTAAATCTTCGGTATATCTTTATTAGCAGCATGACAATGGATTAATACATCATTCCTTGGGTCTCAAGGTCCCTAGCTGGTCTGTCTTCTCTCCACCTTTCAGAGTATATACATGATGGACAGAGTTTTTAGTTTTACGTAGCAGGAGGAGGGAAAAGCATGTCTACTCCACGTTCCCATATTACCAGAGGTGTAAGTTTCCCATCTAGAAGACTTTTATTTTAATCAACTCACCTTTAGGACATGGTTGGGTTTTTTTGGTTTGTTTTTTGTTTTTTTGAGATGGAGTCTCGCTCTTGTTGCCCAGGCTGGAGTGTGATCTCGGCTCACTGCAGCCTCTGTCTCCCAGGTTCAAGGAATTCTCCTTCCACAGCCTCCTAAGTAGCTGGGATTACAGGCAAGCACTACCGCATCTGGCTAATTTTTTTGTATTTTTAGTAGAGACGGGGTGTTACCACATTGGCCAGGCTGGTCTCAAACTCTTGGCCTCAGGTGATCTGCCCGCCTCGGCCTCCCAAAGTGCTGGGATTATAGGCATGAGCCAACGCACCCAGCCTGGGACATGGTTATTCTTACCCCAGGACAGGCATCCACATTTCCTTCGGTCAATTCAGGGAGGCTCCACTCAGAAGGCCCTTTCTCACGGTCATTGAGAAAGTGGCTGTGCGGCCATAAATAATGACCAAGTCTTTGCTGCTCCCACCTTCAGCCAACAAACCCTGCCTCAGGTCAGCACGTGCAGCAACCACTGGCTGCAGCATCCCACTGTCTGGCTGGGTCCTCCTGACATGCTGACCGTGTCTGATTTTCCCCAGCAAGGAGAATTTCCTCAGGACCTCCTGAGGGCTGTGTCATGGGCCGTGGTCACTCATATTTGGCTCTGCATAAGTCTCTTCAAATATTTTACACAGTTTGACTTTTTTTTTTTTTTTTGAGATGGAGTTTTGCTCTTGTCATTTGGGCTGGAGTACAATGGCGTGATCTTGGCTCACTGCAACTTCCGCCTCCTGGGTTCAAGTGATTCTCCTGCCTCAGGCTCCCGAGTAGCTGGGATTACAGGTGCCCGCCATCACGCCCAGCTAATTTTTGTATTTTTAATAGAGATGAGGTTTCACCATGTTGGCCAGGCTGGTCTTGAACTCCTGACCTCAGGTGATCCACCTGCCTTGGCCTCCCAAAGTGCTGAGATTACAGGCATGAGCCACTGCGCCCAGCCGAGTTTGGCTCTTTTCGTCAAAAGTTTCTACTGTAAAATGAGAGCTGGGAGTAGATCACTCCTTGAGAACTGGTGGTTCCACAACAGACAAGGATAAGTCTCCAGGATCCCCATAGGGATTGGCCCCACTTGCCCAGTGGAGCCTGTGTGATAAGACGCCTGCTCTATCCTCCCTCACTTCCCCGTTTGCACACTGGAGGTTCCTGAGATGACCTCCTGAATAAGCCACCTGCAATTGAAGCCTTGCTGAGTCCGCTCCTGGGGGAACACAAACCAAGACACCCTGATTTCAGGGCAGTCACCAGAAGCCCTCTTGCCAAGTTGCTTCTCCCTTGAGAGAAGCATGGCGGGACTGAGGAGAAGGAAGTCAGCCTTCTTCACACCCGCAGCCTGGGGGCCCGGTCGCAAGGCAGCCAGAGTCCTGGTGCAGCCAAGTGACCTCTTCTAGTGACTCCAGGGACCAGTACAGAAAAGGGGCCACATTACAAAAGGCCCCTTCTTTATCCCAGCTTATTTGGGCCATGTCCCAAGAAGGAAATAAAGGGTAGAGGGTGAAGGGTGAGGCAAAACAAGCCTAATTAGGCCTGCTGGGAAGAGCTATTCCCACCCTCAGGCCAGTCCAACCAGGGGAGAGGACGTTCCTCACAGAAAGACAAACCACAGGCCAAGGTGCCATGCATGCATACATGCTATATCTGTGACATGCTATACATGGTATCTGCTGCATGTGGTGCATGCTATATATGTTACACGTGATACCTATTATGCAGTATGTATATTACTTGCTATACATATATGCGTGTGTGTTATATGTTAAACATGCATGTGTGTTATGCATTCTTTATGTATGCTATGAATTATGTAGTGCACATGTTGCTATGCATGTTGCATGCCATACATGTGCACATGCTGTTACATGTCATGCAGCTTGTGTTATATATGCTGTGCATATTGTGTACTACATGTGTTGCACACATATGTGTGTTACAAGCTATGCATGCATGCATGCTATGTATGTTATATGCAGTATATATTACATGCTATATATGTTTCATGCTATTCACGTTGGGCACCATGTGTGTTACATGTGACTCCTCACAGACGCTGGCTGGCTAAGTCCAGTCTCCCTAGAAGAGATGCCACTGGCTGCTACAGGCTGCACCATCTCCAACTCTGAGCTCCCTCTGGGCTCTCTGCCTGCCAAGATGCTGCTACAAGATCCTAGGCCAGGCCCAGAGCCTTTCAGGGTTCAGGACAGCGGATGCTACTAGCTGGACCTGGCCAGGCCTGGCTAGCGGCAAGGGACCTTTGCTGTTTTTTGTGTCATATGAATGTACCATAATTTGTTTATCCATTCTCCCGTTATTGGACCTAGGGTTGTTTTGAGTTTTTACCTATTTATAAATAAAGTTGGCCGGGCGCGGTGGCTCAAGCCTGTAATCCCAGCACTTTGGGAGGCCGAGATGGGCGGATCACGAGGTCAGGAGATCGAGACCATCCTGGCTAACACGGTGAAACCCCATCTCTACTAAAAAATACAAAAAACTAGCTGGGCGAGGTGGCGGGCGCCTGTAGTCCCAGCTACTCGGGAGGCTGAGGCAGGAGAATGGCGTAAACCCAGGAGCCGGAGCTTGCAGTGAGCTGAGATCCGGCCACTGCACTCCAGCCTGGGCGACAGAGCGAGACTCTGTCTCCAAAAAAAAAAAAAAAAAGGTTGACACTAAATTCTCTCTGTAGACCTATCTTTTTATTCCTCTTGTGTAAATACCAGAGAATGTAATTTCTGGGCCATAAAAAGTGAATTTTAACTTTATAGCAAATTTGCAGTTTTCCAAAGTGCTGGAACTGATTTACCTGTGTAGACAGTGGATGAGAATTTCCATGGCTCCACATCCTTGCCAACCTTTGTTGATGCCAATCTTTTCCATTTTAGTCATTCTAATTGCATAGTGGCATTTCATTCTAGTTTGTAATTTTTATTACTCAAGTAATGATGTTGAACACTTTTTCATATGCTGTGGGCCATCTGGATATCTTTGGATATCATAGCAAAATTAAGAGGGAGGTACAGAGATTTCTCATATAACCCCTGCCACCACGCTGGCCATTATCCACATCTCCAAACAGTGTGGTACATTTGTTACCGTTGATGACCCTACAGTGACATCATTAGCCTCCAAAGTTCACGGTTTACCTGAGGACTCACTCTCGGTGTTGGACATTCTATGGGTTGGACAAAATGCATAATGGCATGGATCCACCATCACAGCATCACACAGAAGATTTTCATTGCCCTAAAAACCCTCTCTGCTCTGCCTACTCATCCTTCCCTCCCCACGAACGCCTGACAACCACTGCTCTTTTCACTGTCTCCATGGCTCTGCCTTCTCCAGGGTGTTGGAATCATACACTCGGCAGCCTTTTCAAATTGGTTTCTTTCACTTAGTAAGATGCATTTAAGGATCCTCGGCCAGGCGCGGTGGCTCATGCCTGTAATCCCAGCGCTTTGGTAGGCTGAGGTGGGTGGATCACCGGAGGTCAGGAGTTCGAGACTAGCCTGCCCAACATGGTGAAACCCCCGTCTCTACTAATAATACAAAAATTAGCTGGGCATGGTGGTGGGCACCTGTAATTGCAGCTACTTGGGAGGCTGAGGTAGGAGAATCGCTTGAACCCAGAAGGCAGAGGTTGCAGTGAGCTGAGATTCCAGCCTTAATAACAGAGGCAGACTCCATCTCAAAAAAAAAAAAAAAAAAGGATCCTCTGTGTGCTTTTGTGGCTTGATAGCTCAGATCTTTTCAGTGCTAAATAACGTTCCATTATTATGCATGAACCACCATGTTATCCAATCACCTACTGAAAGACATCTTGGCTGCTTCCAGGTTTTAGTAATTGTGGGTAAAGCTACTATAAACAGCATTTTGTCAAATGTTTTTTCTGTATAGATAGGATCATAATTTTTTTTCTTAGCCTGCTGATATGATGGATTACTTTAATTACTTTTCAAATGTTGAACCAGCCTTGTATACCTAGGATAAACCTCAGTGGGTCTTGGCAAATAATTCTTTGTATACATGGTTGGATTTAATTTACTAATATTTTGTTGAGAGTTTTTGCCTCTTTGCTAATGAGGGATATCAGTTTTCTTTTCTTGTGTTATCTTTGTCTGGTTTTGATATTGTGGTAATGCTGTCCTCACAGAAAGAGTTAGGAAGTATTCTCTCTGTTTCTACTCTTTGAAAGACATTGTAGACAATTTGTAGAATTTCTTCCTTAAATGTGTGTGAGGCTGGGTGACGTGGCTCATGCCTGTCGTCCCAGTACTTTGGGTGGCTGAGGTGGGCAGATCAGTTGAGGCCAGGAGTTTGAGACCAACCTGGCCAACATGGCAGAACCCCATCTCTACTAAAAATACAAATATTAAGGCCAGGCGTGGTGGCTCACACCTGTAATCCTAGCACTTTGGGAGGCTGAGGCAGTGGATTACCTGAGGTCAGGAGTTAGAGACTAGCCTGACCAACATGGAGAAACCCCGTCTCTACTAAAAATACAAAATTTGCCGGGCATGGTGGCACATGCCTGTAATCCCAGCTACTTGGGTGGTTGAGGCAGGAGAATCACTTGAACCCAGGAGGCAGAGGTTGCAGTGAGCCGACATCGCACTATTGCACTCCAGCCTGGGCAACAAGAGCAAAGCTCCATCTAAAAAAAACAAATACAAATATTAACCAGGTGTGGTGGCACAAGCCTGTAGTCCCAGCTAGCAGGAGGCTGAGGCATGAGAATCATTTGAATCCGGGAGGTGGAGGTTGCAGTGAACTGAGATCATGCCACTGCACTCCAGCCTGGGTGACAGAGCAAGACTCTGTCTTTAAAAAAAAAGAAAGAAAAAAGTTTGGTAGAAGTTGCACTTATCTGGGCCTAGTGCTTTATTTTTTAGAAGGTTATTAATTATTTATTCAATTACTTGAATACCTATAGGCCTATTCAGAATGTCTATTTTTTTTCTTTGGTGAGTTTTAGCAGATTGTGTCTTTCAATAAACTGGTTCATTTCATCTGTGTTATCAAATTTGTGGACAGAGTTCTTCATAGTATTCCTTTATTCACCTTACAATGTCCATAGCATCTTTCATTTCTGATGTTAGTAATTTACATTCTCTCTTTTTTTCTTAGCCCTGCTAGAGACTTACTGATATTATTAATCTTTTCAAAGCACTGCTTTTGCTTTTGTGGATTTCCTCTACTGATTTCCTGTGTTCAGTTTGATTGCTTTCTGCTCTAATTATTTTATTTCTTTTCTTCTGATTACTTTGGAATTAATTGGCTCTTCTTTCTCTAGTTTTCTACTGTGGAAATTTAGATTTTGGATTTTAGATTTTTCTTCTTTTCTGATGTATGCATTCAGTGCGATAAATTCCCTTCATGTACTGCTTTTGCTGCATCCCACGATCTTGGATAAATTGTGCTATGGTTGGAATATACCCTTCAAAGTTCATGTGTTGGAAACAATCCCCAATGTAACAGTTTTGGGAGCTGGGCCCTAATAAGAGATGATTTGGTCCTGAGGGCTCTGCTCTCATTAATGGATTAATGTCATGATCACGGGCATGGGCTAGCAGTTATCTCAAAAGTAGGTTTGTCATAAAAGTGAGTTCGGCTCCCCTCTTGCTTTCTTGCTCTTGCTCTCACCCTCTCTTGCCCTTCTACCTTCTGCCATGGGATGACGCAGCACAAAGGCCTTTGCCAGATGCCATCACCATACTCTTGGATTTCTGAGCCTCCAGAATTGTGAGTCAAATACATTTCTGTTCATTATAAATTACCCAGTCTGTGGTATTCTATAATAGCAACATAAAATAGGCTAAGACATGTTGTATTTTCATTTTCATTTGGCTCAAAATATTTTCAAACTTATCTTGAGATTTCTCCTTTAATCCACGTGTTTGTTGGTTTTTTTCCTAAGGAAGCATCTTGTTTAATTTCCATGTATTTTGGCATTTTCCAGTTATCTTTCTGTTACAGATTTGTAGTTTGATTCCATTGTGGTCTGAAAGCAAATACTGCATGATTTCTATTCTTTTAAAGTTGTTAAGGAATGCTTTATGGCCTGAAATGTGGTTTATCTTGGTGAATATTCTGTGTGAGCTTGAGAGTATTTTGCTGTTGTTGAAGGAAGTAGTTTAGAGATGTTAATTATATCTAATGATTGATGGTGTTTTGAGTTCAACTACACTTTTACTGATTTTCTGCCTGCTGGATCTGACCATTTCTGATAAAATGTGGTTAAAGTGTTCAACTATGTTCATGGCTTTATCAATTTTCCTTTCAGTTTTATTAGTTTTGTATACATGTTAAGGATTGGAGAACCTCAGTGGATAAAAGAGGGCATTACATAATGACCAAGGGACAAATGACCCCCTTTGTCATTATGCATTGCCCTTCTGGTTTTTGTTTTTTTTTTTTGAGACGGAGTCTCGCTCTGTCACCCAGGCTGGAGTGCAGTGGCACAATCTCAGCTCACTGCAAGCTCCGCCTCCCGGGTTCCCGCCATTCTCCTGCCTCGGCCTCCAGAGTAGCTGGGACCACAGGCGCCCGCCACCATGCCCAGCTAATTTTTTGTATTTTTAGTAGAGACGGGGTTTCACCGTGTTAGCCAGAATGGTCTCGATCTCCTGACCTCGTGATCCACCCTCCTTGGCCTCCCAAAGTGCTGGGATTACAGGTGTGAGCCACCATGCCCGGCCTAGGTATTGCCCTTCTTTATCCTTGATAACTTTCCTTGCTTTGAAGTCTGCTCTGTCTCAAATTAAGAGACCTACTACTGATCTCTTTTGATCAGTGTTAGCATGGTGTATTTCTCTTCATCCATTTACTTTTAATCTATATGTGTCTTTATATTTTAAGTGAGTTTCTTGTAGACGACATATAGCTGGATCTTGTTCCTTAATCCACTGTTCTTTGTTCCTTGATCCACTCTGACAATTTCTCTCTATATATATAGATATAGCTATAGATATAGGTAGATATATAGATAGATATATAGATAGATATATATATAGAGAGAAACCTGGGAGGTGAAGGTTGCAGTGAGCTGAGATCGTGCCATTGCACTCCAGCCTGGGCAACAAGAGCGAAACTCCATCTCTCTCTATATATATTTTTAATTGGTGTATTTAAACCACTGATGTTCAAAGTGAATATTGATGTAACTAGATTAATATTTACCAATTTTTTTTACTATTTTCTATTAGTTGCCCTTGTTCTTTATTCCTATTTTTGTCTTCCATTCTTTTTCTGCCTTTTGAAGTTTTAATTGAGATTGTAGGCTGGGTGCAGTGACCCACACCTGTAATCCCAGCACTTTGGGAGGCCGAGGTGGGTGGATCACATGAGGTCAGGAGTTCAAGACCAGCCTGACCAACATGTTGAAACCCCATCTCTACAAAAATACAAAAATTAGCCAGGCATGATGGCAGGTGCCTGTAATCCCAGCTACTCAGGAGGCTGAGGCAGGAGAATCCCTTGAACTCGGGAGGCAGAGGCTGCAGTGAGCTGAGATTGCGCCATTGCACTCCAGCCTGGGCAACAGAGCAAGACTCCATCTCAAAAAACAAAAGAGATCATATATGATTCTGTTTTCTCTAGACCATTAGCATATCAGTTATCTCCTTTTTAAACTTTTTTAGTGGTTGCCCTAGAGTTTGCAATATACATTTACAACTACTCCAAGTCTACCTTCAAATAACACTATACCACCTCACAGTCAGCATGAGATGAGTACCTTGTAACAAAATGATACTAACTCTTCTCTCCTGTGCTTTGTCTTATTGCTGTCATTCATTTTACTTATGCATATAAACTTACAGTATGTAGCTGTATTGATCTGTTAGATCCATTAAGAATAAGAAAAATTAAAAGTTTTTTGTTTTTTGTTTTTTGTTTTAAGATAGAATCTCGCTCTGTCACCCAGGCTGGGTTTTGCCATGTTGGCCAGGCTGGTCTCGAACTCCTGACCTCCGGTGCTCTGCCTGCCTTGGCCTCCCAAAGTGCTGGGATTACAGGCATGAGCCACTGCGCCCAGCCCTCTTCCTTTCTTTATGTAGAGCTTGAGTTTCTGACCTATATTATTTTTCTTCTTAAGACTTCTTTTAACATTGCTGCAAGGCAGTTCTGCCAGCAACATAGCCCTTCGCTTTTTGTTTGTCTGAGAAAGTTTTCATTTTTCCTTCACTTTTGAAGGATAATTTCACAGCATGTAGAATTCTAGGTTGGTGCTTTTTTTCCTCCCAATATTTTAAATATTTCACTCCACTCTCTTCTTGCTTGCACTGTCTTTAAAGAAAAGTCAGATATAATTATTATCTTTGTTCCTTGTAGGTACGGCGCTTTTTTCCTTTGGCTTCTTTCAAGAATTTTCCTCTATCTTTGATTTTCTGTGGGTTCTAAATGATACGCCTAGGTCTGGGGGTTTGGGGGGCATTTATCCTGGCTGGTGTTCTCGGAGCTTCCTGGATCTGTGGTTTGATGTCTGACATTAATCTGGGGGAAATCCTGTCATTATTGTTTCAAATATTTCTTCTGTCTTCTCTTTCCAGTATTCTCATTACACATAGGTTACACCTTTCTATAGTTGGCCCCATAGTCCTTGGATATTCTATTCTGATTTGGTTTTGGGCGTGTTTTTTTGTTTTGTTTTGTTTTTTTCTTTTTTTCAGTCTTTGTTCCCTTTGCTTCGCAGTTTTGAAAGTTTCTATTGATATATCCTTAAGCTGAGAGATTCTCTCCTCAGCTGTGTCCGGTCTACTAATGAGCTTATCAAGGCATTCTTCATTCCTGTTACAATGGTGTTTTGTTTTTTTGTTTTTTTTTAATCTATAGCATTTCTTTTTGGTTCTTATGTAGGATTTTCATCTCTCTACTTATATTACTCATCTGTGCTTGCACGCTGTCTGCTTTATCCATTAGAGCCCTTAGCATATCAATCATAGTTGTTTTAAATTCCCAGTCTGATAATTCTAACATTCCTGCCGCGTCTCATTCTAATGCTCTGTCTCTTCAAATTGTGTTTTTTGCCTTGTGTTATGCCTTGTATATAGTTTTCTTGATGGTGTACATGGTGTGCTGAGTAAAAGGAACTGCTCAGCCTTTAGCGATGTGGTAATGCTGGGGGGAGAGGACGTGTCCTGCTATGATTAGGACTTCTTGTGAGCCTATCGCTCTGTACCATGAACTTCACGGATCCTTGTTTTCCCCCTTAGGTGGAGCAGAATAGCTACTGTGTGCTGGAGTTGCCACTTCCCTTCCTCCAAGTCAGTTAAGCTCTAATAATACTCCAGCAGGTGAAGGTGTGTGTGGCCGGGGGTGAGGGGGATGAAGAAAGGTTGATCAATGCATGTAAACATACAGTTACATAGAAGGAATAAGTCTCAATGTTCAATAGCAGAGTAGAGTGACTATAGTCAACAACAGTGTGTTGCATGTTTCAAAACAGCTAGAAATGTTCCCAACACAAAGAAATGATAAATATTCCAGGTGATGCGCACCCCAAATACGCTGACTTGATCATTACACATTCTATGCATGTAATAAAATATCACATATACCACTTAAATATGTACAAATATAAGGTATCATTCAAAGAAAACATTAGGGCCGGGCGTGGTGCCTCATGCCTGTAATCTTAGCACTTTGGGAAGTCAAGGCAGGAGGATCACTTGAGCACAAGAGTTTGAGACCAGCCTGGGCAACACAGTGAGACCATATCTCTACAATAATTTGTTTTTTAATTAGTCCAGTGTGGAAGCGTGACCTGTAGTCACAGCTACGAGGGAGGCTGAGATGGAGGGATTGCTTGAGTCTGGGAGGCCAAGGCTGCAATGAACCATGATTATGCCACTGCACTCTAGCCTGTACAACAGAGCAAGACCTTGTCTCAAAAAAAATTTGAAAATAAAATATCCCTGCAGGTAGACTCTGACTAACTAGTTCTCCTGAGGGCAGGTCTATTAAGAACAGAATGCTATGGCTTATTTCAAAATAGTTCCTTTTCCCCTCCTCCTGCTAGAAACACAAGATTTTCCTCCAATATCCACTGTGGAAATCTGTTCAAGGTCCTGGAGGTAAATCTCACAATATTCTTCCCCTCATCCTGTGAATGGGTGCCCTGGAGTTTCGAACTCCCAGACTCATCCCCACTAGCCTCCAGCAACTGGCCACTGGCAGTTGAGGTTTCCTCCCGGCATTTGTTCCTGTGGTGGTTTCTGCCCACGGTCTCTGCTTCAGTCAGCTGCGACTCCCTGTGTCTGCCTGTCAGTCCCTCCAGTGCTGGGGACGATGGTCTACCCTGTGTCCTCACCTCTCTGAAGGATCCAAGAAGAGCTCTTTGATTCTTCAGTATGTTCAACTGTGTACTTGTTGTTAGGATGGAGTGGTGGCTTCTAAGCTCCTTAGAAGGAGCTTAGAACTGGAAATAAAAAGTCCCCATTTCCTCTTCTGCTCATTTTTAAAAATGGAATCATTTGGCTTTTTCTTATTCATTTGTAGGAATTCTTTAAACATTTTTACTAAGAATACTTTGCCAGATACATGTTTTCTGAATGTCTTCTTCTAGTCCTTGACTTGATTGTCTACTCTTTTCATGAACTCCTGATAAAGTGAAGTTTTCCATTTTAATAGTCTATTAATTTTTGTTTGTTTTATGGTTAGTGCTTTTTGTGTCTTTTTGGCTGAAGAAATGTAAACATAAATGTTATATAATACTTCTAGGAAGCCTCCTTAAAAAAAAAAAAAAAAGGCATGCCCTTCATCCTTCTTTCCCCTGTCCTGCTGCCTGGAACACACATGTGATGACTGGAGCACTAGCTCCCATTTAGACCTTGAGAATGAGGTGATCTTGGGAACAGAAGTCACAAGATCAAAGAAGCCTAAGACATCATGAAGATGCTATTGTACCCCTGAAACTGTCTACTTCCAGACTTCATTTATATGGGACATAATAAACTTCTTTCTTTTACTTTTTTTTTTTTTTTTTTTTTGAGACAAGGTCTCCTTCTGTCACCCAAGCTGGAGTGCAGTGGCTCGATCTCGGCTCAATGCAACCTCTGCCTCCCAGGTTCAAAAGATTCTCCTGCCTCAGCCTCCTGAGTAGCCGGAATTACAGGTACACACCACCATGCCCAGCTAATTTTTTTATTTTTAGTAGAGACGGGGTTTCACCATATTGGTCAAGCTGGTCTGGAACTCCCGACCTCAGGTGATCTGCCTGACTCAGTCTCCCAAAGTGCTGGGATTACAGGTGTGAGCCACCGTGCCCCACCAGAATAAACTTCTATCTTGTGTAAACCTCTATTATTCAGGACTTTGTTCTTCACAGCTGAACCTAATCATAAACTGATGTATAAAGAAAGATCAGTTAGCAAACTCACTAGTGACCCTTCTGTTTCCACTTCAGTTCCAAAACTTTCTCTAAATTAGTGGGTCTTAATCCTCCATAACCATCACAGTTACCTAGTGAGCCTATAAAAAGTGGAAAAGTGGCCGGGCGCAGTGGCTCACACCTGTGAGCGAAACTCCATCTCAAAAAAAGAAAAAAAAAATGATGGGGGGAAAGCCCTGAGTCAGGTTGGGCCTGAGTGAGGAGGCCCAGGCTTCCTCGTTTTCAAAGTCTCCCCAGGGGGACCCTACATGGATTATCAAGGTTGAGAACTGGTGCTTTGAGTCAGTGCTTTGCTCTTGGCATGGAAGTGTGAGCACAGTGGTCTAGGTGGCTGTGCTTTGGCCTCTGGTGGGAAATGAACCAACATACAGAGATTTACGAAATACAAATAGAACTGAACTCATGGGTCCTAACTTACGCCTTGAAATATAGGCGTGAGCCAGCCACACAAGCACAACTTACTTAGAGTGCACAGGCGGTGTGAGGCCGTGGAGCCCTGGGATCGGGAGCCAGCAGCTCTAGGCTCCTGGTGGGATGACCCTGGGCCAATTATAACCTCTGCGAGCCAATTCCTCCTTTGAAATAGGTGTCTCAGGGATCTATCAATAACAACAGCTGCCTGCCTCACCCTGGATTGTTGTGAGGATCATATAAAGTAATGGATTTTTTTTTTTTGAGACAGAGTTTCGCTCTTCTCACCCAGGCTGGAGTGCAATGGCACCATCTCACCTCGCTGCAACCTCCACCTCCCAGGTTCAAGCAATTCTCCAGCCTCAGCCTCCCAAGTATCTGGGACTACAGGCTTGAGTCAGCCCCGCCCGGCTCATCTTTGTATTTTTAGTAGAGACGGGGTTTCACCATGTTGGTCAGGCTGGTCTTAAACTCCTGACCTCAAGTGATCTGCCCGCCTTGGCCTCCCAAAGTACTGGGATTACAGGTGTGAGCCACTGTGCCCAGCCTAAAATAAAGTGTTTTAAAGTGCCTTGTGTATAACGCCCAGGTACGTTTCTGACATCTCCGTACCACAGGCATGTCAGAGATTCTGTCCTCCTCCACGTACTATTCTAAAGGGCCACATGCACAACCTTACTCCTTCCGGGGCTTCATGTGGACTCACTGGCCCCAGCCACCTGGAGCAATGGTCCTTATCGATTTTCCCTTGGAGAATAAAGTGAACATCGTTCACCTTCTCCCTGAAAAGTGCAAAAGGCATAGACTCACTTGTCCACAAAATATGCCACAGCCTGGGGTTCACTATAGTCAGGAAGCCCGCTAGGGACCTAAAGTTCCTATAGTATACCACCTGGTTCTATAGTATACCACTCCACTAGGACCAGAGAGAGAGCAGCCACTCCAGGCAGTGGGACAATCTGCTAACTAGAAGGGGACAGAGCATAAACCCGTGAGTGTCAAGTCCTCAGAACTGGGACTGCTAGCTAGGCATGGTAGCTCACGTTTATAATCCTGACACTTTGGGAGGCCAAGGTGGGAGGATCACTTTTGACCAGGAATTCAAGACCAGCGTGAGGAACATAGAGAGGCCTTATCTCTACAAAAAAAAATTTGAAAATTAGCCAGGTGTGGTGGCGTGCGCCTGTAGTCCCAGCTACTCAGGAGACTGAGGCTAGAGGATCACTCGAACCCAGGAATTAAAGGCTGCTGTGAGCCCTGATTGAACCGCGGCGCTCCACTTGAGTGAAAGAGTGAGATCCTGTCTCAAAATAAAAATAAAAAAGGAACTGGATTGCTCATGGACACCTTGGGCATATGTCTCTGACCACCTGTTATGGACTGAATTCTGTTCCCCCAAATTCCTGTGGTGAAGCTCTATCCCCCAGTATTTTAAAAGGTAACAGTATTCAAAGATAGAGCATTTAAAGAGATAATTAAAATTAGCCGGGTGTGGTGGTGGGTGCCTGTAAGGAGGCTGAGGTAGAAGAATCGCTTGAACCCAGGAGGCGGAGGTTGTGGTGAGCTAAGATCCAGCCACTGCACTCCAGCCTGGGTGACAGAGCGAGACTCCGTCTCAAAAAAAAAAAAAAAAAGAGGTAATTAAGGTTAAATGAAGTCATAAGATGGGGCCCTAATTCAACAGGACTGATGTCCTTATAAGAAGAGAAAGAGACAGCAGGGAGGGATGTGCACAGAGAAAAGACCACGTGCGCATGTGTGGACACAGCTGGACGATGGCTGTCTACCAGCCAAGGAAGGAGGGCTCCGGAGAAACCAACCTGCTCACACCTTGATCTTGGACTTCCAGATGCCAGAACTTTGGGGAAATAAACTCCTGTTGTTGAAGCCGCCCAGTCTATGGTCTCAGTTCTGGCAGCCTGAGCAGACTCAGTGTCCACTCAGTCTGAGGTTTGTTCTGAACGGCTGGGATCGGGAGTGGGAGGCTGGAATGCAGGACAGTGTTGTGTCCACAGGGCACGGCCTCCCCCACCTGGCTCTATGTTCCATGTTCCTCTTAGCGAGGTCGTCCCTCTGCCCCTGGCCTGGGAGAGTAGGGTCCCTCCTGAACCCCCACCTCCAAATCAAGTTCCTTCCCACCCCACCCTGCCCACAACATCTGCTCATCTTCCGGCTTCTGGATCCAATTTGGAAACCACCACTTTTTTCCCTGGCTTTAAAAGGTAGATTTACTCAGAAAATTTCATGCAGAAGAAAATTATAATCCCATTGTGGAAATAAACAAAGACCAGCCAAATGAGAACAGCAAGGCTATTGATTCAGAGCTTGCTCTAGCAAGGGAGTTGGCCATCCTCACTTTTGTTTGGCAGAGACTCAAAGGCAGGCTGAGGAGGGGAAGCCTCATTGGGGAAAACGGGAGGCTTCAGGGGTGCCCTGATGGAGGCTGCCGTCATGGAGAAACTGGAGGCAGCTAACTAGAAGAGGGCATTTTATGGGATTGGTTAGGGGCAAATATTTGGTTTTCTTTGGTTGGTCCTAAGTTAAAAGGGTTGGTCCAAAAGTTAGAGGCTGAAGCCGCCTGGCCAACATGGCAAAACCCTGTCTCTACTAAAAATACAAAAATTAGCCAGGTGTGGTGGCACACACCTGTAATCCCAGCACTGGGAGGCCAAGGTGGGCGGATCACTTGAGGTCAGGAGTTTAAGATCAGCCTGGCCAACATGGCGAAACCCTTTCTCTATTAAAAATACAAAAATTCGGCCGGGCGCGGTGGCTCAAGCCTGTAATCCCAGCACTTTGGGAGGCCAAGACGGGCGGATCATGAGGTCAGGAGATCGAGACCATCCTGGCTAACACGGTGAAACCCCGTCTCTACTAAAAAATACAAAAAAAAAAAACTGGCCGGGCAAGGTGGCGGGTGCCTGTAGTCCCAGCTACTCAGGAGGCTGAGGCAGGAGAATGGCGTGAACCCGAGAGGAGGAGCTTGCAGTGAGCTGAGATCCGGCCACTGCACTCCAGCCTGGGTGACAGAGCAAGACTCCGTCTCAAAAAAAAAAACAAAAACAAAAAACAAAAATTCACCAGGTGTGGTGGCGCGTGCCTGTAATCCCAGCTACTTGGGAGGCTGAGACAGAAAAACTGCTTGAACCCAGGAGGTCGAGGTTACAATAAGCCAAGATCATGCCACCGCACTACAGCCTGGGTGCTGGAATGAGACTCCATCTCAAAAAAAAAAAAAAAAAAAAATTTTAAATTACAAAGGCAGGCAGTCATTAATCCTGGACATTTGGGGCTGATTGTCACAGGTGTCATTGTTTAGCGTGCTGGAGATGGTGGGCCAACTTTCTATCAGCCTGATATATAGGCAGCAGGCTGCCTTCCTGGGCTAGTTCTGGCAGGTAACGGGTCAATTTCCTGGCCTGGTTGCTGCAGATTGCGGGTCTGAGTTCTAGTTTTATACATGCTCTGGCTATTGTCTGTTTGTATATTCATTCAATCTCTCACCAGGAAGGTTCCAATCAAGGCCTCAGATTGTTATATAAATACCAAGAGCAAAATCCTAAAGTAACTATGTCACATCTTATTTTCACCAATAACTTTTTTTATTAGATAACTGGAGGAAAGCTGACATTTGTTGAGCAATCGTTCTTGTTCAACCTCCTCATTATATCTGGGATTGGGTAAAAAAATACAAAGATGAATCAAATATGGCAAAAGTTAGGTGCTGAATCCAGGTGGTGGGTGTATGGGTGTTAAACTATTTTCTCAACTTTTATCCATGTCAGAAAATTGTCAGGATAAGAAGTTGGGGAAAAATGCTGGACCTGCATTTTTACTTAAACACAGCACTGACCAGCAGTTGCAGAATATGAATCACCAGCTTGAATCACAAAACCCACAGCTTCATTTTGATTTATGTATCTACATATTTCTTTGTACAGAGCAGTGCCCAAGAGTCGGGGATCGGCCAGTTGTGGCTTGTCCAAGCTGGACAGCCCTGCCACTGTGCTCCAGGACCACAGATGGCCAGCCCTTGCCAGAATGGCTGCCCGCTCCTTGGACCCCACACAGCTGGCAAACCAGCCCTCAGCACTAGGGCAGCCTGGCCCCAGGCCCTCTTTCCAGACACCGGCCTCCCTGTTGGGTAGAATTGCTCCACCTAACTCCATCTCCTCTGGCTGCAGCTGCCCTGCCCCACTCGCCAACAGCCACCTCACACTCACCCCCTGCGTTTCTTGGCCATCTGCGCTGAGCTCAGGATGACGACATGGGGCCAACTGTAACAGAGCATTTTGATTTGTGTTTCTTCCTGAGTAAATGAATTAATCAACCAATCCGACTCTACCCTCAAAGTACATCCAGGAGCCCCTTCTCACCCCACATTCACCACCCTTGTCCCCCAAGATCACACCTGCTCCAGTCTTCTGGCTCCCCTCTTGACCCCTCTGTGTGACTCCCACACAGCAGCCAGAGTGCCCCTCTTAAAACTGAGCCAGGCCTAGGTGCAGTGGCTCACGCCTGTAATCCCAGCACTTTGGGAGGCTGAGGCAAGTGAATCACCTGAGGTCAGGAGTTCGAGACCAACCTGACCGACATGAAGAAACCCTGTCTCTACTAAAAATACAAAATTATCTGGGCATGGTGGTGCATGCTTGTAATCCCAGCTACTCGGGAGGCTGAGGCAAGAGAATCGCTTGAACCCAGGAGGCAGAGTTTGCAGTGAGTTGAGATCATGCTATTGTACTCCAGCCTAGGCAACAAGAGTGAAACTCTGTCTCAGAAAAAAAAAAAAAAAAAAAACTGAGCCAGGATCATGCTATTGTACTCCAGCCTAGGCAACAAGAGTGAAACTCTGTCTCAAAAAAAAAAAAAAAACAACTGAGCCAGGCCAGGTTATTTCTTGCTCAAGTCCCCCAGCGCCTCTCCATGTCTCTCAGAGAAAAGGTCAAAGCTTTAACCATGGCTCCAATGCTACGTCGGGGTCAGCAAACTACAGCCCACAGCCACCTGCATTCGATTGCCCTATCTATGGCTACTATCTGTTTACCACAGTTCACCTGCAGCTGCCCGACACTGCCATGAAGACATCAAGTAACCCCACGAAGAGGCTAGCAGTTAACACCACGCTGCCAGCTGTGTGAGGCTCCACCTTGGAAAGGGGGTCCCCAGCACAGATGAGCCTTTAGATGGCATCTGACGCCAAGTGGAAACTCCAGCTGCACCTTTCCCCAGTGCCTGACCCACAGACTCCATGGCCATCATACATTTATTTTGAAACAAAAATAATGGTTTTTCTTCTCATGCCACTATATCTTGCCGCAGAACTGTGTGTAATCTCCCTCTGTCATAAACATATCTGTATACACATTTAAGTGTGTATGTGTACATATATATGTGGACGTGTGTAACACCTTATAGAAATACATAAGCAAGAATTTTGCTTTAATTTACTTTAATTAGTCTTCTTTTCCTTCTTTTCTTGGCTGTATACTTCCCTTTCCTCTCCCATCTCTGTCTTACCACCACATACCCTATGTCAATAACCTAATTTGTATTCCATCGATTCTCTGTATATTTCCTTTATCCTTATATATAATAATCAAGCACACATGTGCATATCGATGTGTATATACCTCTACACATGTGCATCCATAGAGGTATTCAGTTAATTCATTACACAGTGGCATCCTGTTTCACACATTTTTCTGTATCATGATGTTCTCAGTCAATGATGCCTTGTAGAAATCCCTGTGAAATCTACTGCTCACAGCTTCCTCACTGGGTCCTTTTTGTGGCTGCATAATATTCCATGCTGTGGGTGACTGTAATTTACTCACCCAGCCCTGGGTGACAGGCAGTCACTTTGCTACCAATTTGGGGCCCCATGGTAATGTCCCTGCACACAGCCCCACCCACTTGTGCTTCATTTCTAGGTCTGGTTGCTCAGAGTGGGGTTGCTGGCCCAAAGACAGAGGCATGTTAAATTTTAACAGATGCTGCCCGACTGCTTTCCACATGGCCTGATGTCCAACCCTGGGAAGACCTGAGCTTTTTTGTGCCGTGGACACAGGGCCTTCCAGCTGTGCCAGGCTATCACCGGCCGCATGGAGTCCCCATACAATCACCACAGCTCAGTGTGAAGCCTTCAGCAAATCCATGTCCTGTTGTTTCTCCAATTTTTCTCAGGCCCAACTAAACTTCACAGGCTGGTCAATACCACGTGGGTATAGAAAAAATGCACACCTGAATTTCTCTTTTTTTTTTTTTTTTGGAAACAGAGTCTCTGTTGCCCAGACTAGAGGGCAATGGCACGATCTCAGCTCACTGCCACCTCCGCCTCCTGGGTTCCAGCGATTCTCCTGCCACAGCCTACCGAGTGGCTGGGACTACAGGCACCCGCCATCATGCCTGGCTAATTTTTGTATTTTTGTAGAGACGGGGTTTCACCATGTTGGCCAGGCTGGTCTTGAACTCCTGACCTCAGATGATCTGCCTGCATCGGCCTCCCAAAGTGTTGGGATTACAGGGGTGAGCTCACACCCCGCCTGAATTCTTCTTTTGAGTTTTGCTTTCAGAAAAGAAATGCTGCCCATCAGGGTTCAGCAGGGCAAGGGTAGCTTAGACATCCACCCCTGCCAGTTCCTGCCTGACATCAGGCCCCGCTGGTGTCCCACTTGACCACACGGAACTGCCAAAACGCACCTGTGGCCACCCTCCTGAGGAAGATGTTAATTTTTATATTTGGGAGCCTCCAGTTCCCAAGTTCAGTTCATGGAGCCCTGGGTATCTGAAAATGTTCAGGGCCTCCTAGGGGCAGGCAACACCTGGCAGGTGCGTTTATTAAGTAGTTAGGTCAAGCCACCCAACAAGCACGTGTATGCTAATGACTTAGCTGGCGTTTGAGAAAGTGATCCACATAAGTAGAAAAGAGAATTGTTTTTCTTTAATTCTTAAATACCTGCAATTCCTTTGTAACAGGATGTTGGACACTGCGCAGCTTCTCAAACCCACCCACCTGGTGCCTGTCCCACGGTGATTTCCACGTGGTACTGAGCGCACCTTTGCACAAGGAGGAAGGAGGACGAGGAAGGAGGGAGGACGAGGAAGGGCTGGCTACAGCCTGAAGACTGCAGGGGAGCCCGCCGTCCCCACCGCGGCCAGCAGAGGGCTCCGCCCTGCCCTCCAAACAGAGCCCCTCGCGCAGCCGCGCCACCCCGCGCGGCCTCTCTCCCCGCCCCCCAGTCCCCGGGCCCTGTCCCCGAACCCCGAGGCCCTCAGGGATTTAGAAAGGGGGCTGGAGGCCGAGGCGGGTCCTGTGCCGAAGCAGGAGCCTGGCTGTGGGGTCGCCCCTGGCGGAGGCGCAGGCGCCCGGATCCGAGCCCCAGGGACCCCACGGCACTCCCGAGACCGTCCCGGGAAAGGTCGCGCGGCCGTCGCCTCGCGGGCGCGCGAAGGGCAGGGCGGGCAGGGACCCTGGCGCTGTGTGCGAGTGGGGACAGCGTCTACCGGTCTTCTGTTTCTGCACCTTTCCCATCTTCCAACCCGGGCGGCCCTCCCAAGAACGGCCTCCTAAGGCAGTGGGGCCCCCAGCGACCCCCTGTGCTCCCCGGGAGGGCTGGAGGCTGCCGAGGCGGGCGCGGGCGGGGCAGCCTCTCCGGGAACCCGCGGCTTGTGAGGAAGCGGGCGCTCGGAGCCGCGCCGCGGGGCTCGGCCGTCCTTGTCCCCAGGCGAGCCTGGAAGGGAGGAGCAGGGAGGCGGAGCGCTAGGTGACTCCACCACAGCCGCCGCAGCGCTCCCGCCTCGGCCCGCGGTGGTTGCCCGGGTGACAGGGCGCGGCCCCTCGGGCCTCCTCTCCCCTGCACAACCAAGCCGGCCCCCGCAGCCACACGGGGGAGGGGAGGGGCGCACTTGCGGGGTGCAAAACTCCCCAGGCAGCAACATGGGAGTGCGCCCCAGAAACGTCCACCAGCACCAGGGAAAGTCCGGACGGCCGCAGCTAGGGGTTCTTAAACGAGCGAAGAGACCAGAAGCCAAAGGAAAAGACTGATTTTCAGTCGGGCGCGGTGGCCCACGCCTGCAATCCCAGCATTTTCGGAGGCGCTGTGGCGGGAGGATTGCTTGAGCCCAGGAGGTCGAAGCTGTAGTGAGCTGTGAGAGAGCCCAGGCTGGTCTCCAACTCCTGGGCTCAAGCACTCCTCCTGTCCCCGGCCCCACGAAGTGCTGAGATTACAAGCGCGAGCCACCGCACCTGGCCCCAAGTTCTGTTCTTTAAAAAGACACCACAGGGCCGGGCGCGGTGGCGTACACCTGTAATCCCAGCACTTAGGGAGGCTGAGGCGGGAGGATCACTCGATTAGGAGTTAGAGACCAGCCTGGCCAAGATGGTGAAATCCGGTCTCTGTTAAAAAATACAAGAATTAGCCGGGGTTAGTGGCGCGCGCATGTAGTCCCAGCTACTTGGGAGGCTGAGGCAGAAGAATAGCTTGAACCTGGGAGGCGGAAGTGGCAGTGAGCCGAGATGGTGGCACTGCACTCCAACCTGGCCACAGAGAGAGGCTTGTCTCAAAAAGAAAGAAAGAAAAGACTGGGCGCGGTGGCTCACGCCTGTAATCCCAGCACTTTGGGAGGCCGAGGCAGGCAGATCACAAGGTCAGGAGATCGAGACCATCCTGGCTAACATGGTGAAACCCCGTCTCTACTAAAAAACAGAAAAAAAATTAGCCGGGTGTGGTGGCGGGTGCCTGTAGTTCCAGCTACTTGGGAGGCTGAGGCAGGAGAATGGCATGAATCCGGGAGGCGGAGCTTGCAGTGAGACAAGATTGTGCCACTGTACTCCAGCCTGGCCGACAGAGCAAGGCTCCACCTCAAAACAACAACAACAAAATGCTATTCCCTAAACAAAAAGGAAATGATAACAAAAGGAACCCTGGAACATCAAAAATAAAAGAAAGGTGGGGTGTAGTGGCTCACACCTGTAATCCCAGTACTTTGGGAAGTCAAGGCTGGTAGATCACTTGAGGTCAGGAATTTGAGACCAGACTGGGGAATTTGGCAAACCCTACCTCTACAAAAAATACATAAGTTATCCAGACGTAGCCAGGCGTGGTGGCTGACGCCTATAATCTCAGCACTTTGGGAGGCTGAGGCGGGTGGATTATCTAAGGTTGGGAGTTTGAGACCAGACTGACCAACATGGTGAAACCCTGTCTCTACCAAAAATACAAAAATTAGCCATGTGTGGTGGCTGGCTCCTGTAGTCCCAGCTACATGGGAGACTGAGGCAGGAGAATTGCTTGAACCTGGGAGGCAGAGGTTGTAGTGAGCCGAGATCATGCCACTGCACTCCAGTCTGGGCAACAGAGCGAGACTCCATCTCAAAAAAAAAAAAAAAAAAAGTTAGCCACACGTGGTGGCACATGCCTATAGTCCAGCTACTCGGGAGGCTGAAGTGGGAGGATCGCTTGAGCCCTAGAGGTTACAATGAGCCGAGATTGCATCACTGTACTCCAAACTGGGTGACAGAGTAAGACCCTGTCTCAAAAAAAAAAAGAAAAAGAAAAAGAAAAGAAAGAACAAATAAATTGGTTTTAAAAATAGGGTTAAGAAAATAAGCTGTCCTTATAGTTTTTAATATCATGTTTGATGGCTGAAGCAAAACTTACAGTCTAATGTGATACTCAATATATGTACAGGAAACACAGTCATGTGTCACTTAATGACAGGGATACATTCTCAGAAATGAGTCATTAGGCAATTCTGTCATTGTGCAAACATCGTAGAGTGTAATGGCATGTGATTATACTGAATGTTATAGGCAATTGTGGCACAACGGTCAGTATTTGCTTATGTAAACATATCTAAACACAGAAGAGGTACTATAATCTTATGGGACAGCTATCTTATATGTGGTCCGTTGTTGACCTAAGTATCATTATGTGACACTAAGACAATTATATTTTTTAAGTGGGGAGGAAAAAAGGACCTAAATGGGAATAAGTTTTCCACGTTTTACTTGCAGTGGTGAACTATCAGTACCAATAGACTGTGATAAGTTGTACATGTATACTGTCATACCCAGAGCAACCACATACACAAAAAGTATACATAGAAAGCTAATTAAAAAAAACTATATGGCCCTTTTCTCTTGGAAGTCCCCTCCCTCTCTTTCCTTTCTCTTTCTTTCTCTCTCTCTCGCCTATTAAACCTCCACTCCCAAACTCCTTAAACAAAAAAAAAGAAAGAAAAGAAAAAGAAATAAAGAGGGAAATTGTAATGTAGACCACTCCTCTAAGTAGCCCAGAGGAGAGCAAGAAAAGGAAACAGGAGGCCGGGCGCTGTGGCTCACGCCTGTAATCCCAGCACTTTGGGAGGCCGAGGCGGGCGGATCACAAGGTCAGGAGATCGAGACCATCCTGGCGAACATGGTGAAACTCCGTCTCTACTAAAAATACAAAAAAATTAGCCGGGCAAGGTGGCGGGCGCCTGTAGTCCCAGCTACCCAGGAGGCTGAGGCAGGAGAATGGCGTGAACCCGGGAGGCGGAGCTTGCAGTGAGCGGAGATCGCGCCACTGCACTCCAGCCTGGGCGACAGAGCGAGACTCCGTCTCAAAAAAAAAAAAGAAAAAAAAAAAAAAAAGAAAAGGAAACAGGAAAAAAAATACAAAAATATTGGAAATATTGAAATATTAGAAATATAGATGATCCCTAACTCTCTTATCTGAATATACACATAATAATAGCGTCTTTTGGGACAAGCTTCTTGACCACTAAACTTCATTTATTTATTTTTATTTTTTATTTTTTTGAGACGGAATCTGGCTTTGTTGCTTAGGCTGGAGTGCAGTGGCATGATCTCGGCTCACTGCAACCTCTGTATCCTGGGTTCAAGCGATTATCATGCCTCAGCCTCCCAAGTAGCTGGAATTTCAGCACTTTGGGAGGCCAAGGCAGGTGAATCACCTGAGGTCAGGAGTTCGAGACCACCCTGGCCAACATGGTGAAACCCCTTTCTCTACTAAAAATACAAAAATTAACTTGGTGTGGTGGTGCACACCTATAATCTCAGCTACTCGGGAGGCTGAGGCAAGAGAACTGCCTGAACCTGGGAGGTGGAGGTTGCAGTGAGCCGAGATTGTACCACTGCACTCCAGCCTAGGCGACAGAACAAGACTCTGTCTCAAAAAAAAAAAAAAAAATCATATTAGTAATTTTTTTAAGTGTAAATAGTTTAAATACACCAATTAAGACAGATTGGCAAAGGGGATTTTTAAAACACAAACCAACTATGTGCTATCTACAGAACACTGACTTCAAACATAACAACATAGGTAGGTTGAAAAAGGATGAAAAAAGATATATGCGTCTTGGTTCATTTTCTGTTGCTTATAATGGGATATCTAAAACCGACTAATTTATAAGAAATAAAACTTATTTCTTATAGCTCTGGAGGCTGGGAAGCCCAAGGTCAAGAGGACTCATCTGGTGAGAATGTTCTGGCTGGTGGGGAC
Source organism: Papio anubis (assembly GCF_008728515.1). Classification (NCBI taxonomy): domain Eukaryota; kingdom Metazoa; phylum Chordata; class Mammalia; order Primates; family Cercopithecidae; genus Papio; species Papio anubis. The sequence continues at coordinate 2,081,314 of NC_044985.1, forward strand.
ACTCTAGAGAGCCCCAAGGCAATGCAGTATATCACAAGGTGAGGGGCTGAAGTGCGAATGTGCTTGCTTAGGTTTCTCCACCTCTTCCTGTAAAGCCACCAGTTTCCCTCCCATGATAACCCGTTAATCCATTAACCCATTGATCCATTCACTAGGGCAGAGGCCTCATGAGCCAGTCACCTCTGAACGGTCCCACCACTCAATACTGCCACATTGGGAATTACATTTCAACATCAGTTTTGAAGGAGACATTCAAATCACAATAGCAAACAAACATTGATTTTTTAAAAATCAGGAGTCACTATCTTAATATCACATAAAGTAGACTTCAGAAAAAAAATTACTAGAAAAAAAGAGATATTGTATAATGATAAAAGAATCAATCCACCAGGAAGATAACAATCCCAAATATATATGCACCAAACAACAGAGCCCCAAAATACATGAAGCAAAAACTGAGCTGAAAGGAGAAGTAGACAAATCCACAGTTGCAGTTGGAAATACATAGAAATTAGATAGAAAATCAGTAAGGACATTTATTAGGCCATTTTTGTATTGCTGTAAAGAAATAGCTGAGACTATGTAATTTATAAAGAAAAAAGGTTTAATTGGCTCACAGTTCTGCAGGCTGTACAGGAAACATGGTGCCAGCATCTACTTGTGGTAAGGGCCTTAGGAGGCTTCTAATCATGGCCGAAGGCAAAGGAGGAGCCAGTGAGAGAGGAGGAGCAAGAGAGAGAGGAGGGAGATGACACATAGGCTTTTTTCTTTTTCTTTTTTTTTTTTTTTTTTTTGAGACAGGGTCTCATTCTGTTGCCTAGGCTGGAGTGCATTGGCGTGGTCACAGATCACTGCAGCCTCTACCTCCTGGGCTCAAGTAATTCTCCCACCTTTGCCTCCCAAGTGGCTGGGACTATAAGCGCATGCCACCACGCCCAGCAAATGTTTTCGATTTCTAGTGGAGACGAGGTCTCAGCATGTTGCCCAGGCTGGGTCTCAAACTCCTGAGCTCAAGTGATCCTCCTGCCTCAGCCTCCCAAAGTGCTGGGAATATAGGCATGAACCACCATGTCCAGCCAATGCCACAAACTTTTAAATAACTAGATTTCATGTGAACTGAGAACTCACTCATCACCAAGGGGATTGTGCTAAACCATTCATGAGGGATCTGCTCCCATGATCCAATTCACCTCCCACCAGACCCCACTTCCAACATTGGAAATTACATTTCAGCATGAGATTTGGTGGGGACAAACATCCAAACAATATCAGACATGGAAGAACTGAGCAACACTATCAAACAGGATTTAATTGATGTTTATCAAACAGCCTATAGCCAACAACAGCAGAATGCAGTCTTTTCAAGTGCCTATATAATATGAATCAAGACAGACCATATCTTGGGTCATAAAGCAAACCTTAACAAACTTAAAATAATTAAAATCATGTAGAGTATATTCCTTGACCATAATGGACTTAAACTAGAAATCAATAACAGAAAGACAACAGGAAAAATCTCCAAATGCTTGGGAATTAACCAACACACTTCTAAATAATTCATGAGTAAAAAACAAAGCCTTAAATAAAGTAAAACATACATAGCCAGGCGCGGTAGCTCACACCTGTAACCCCAACACTTTGGGAGGCCAAGGCAGGTGGATCACCTGAGGTCAGGAGTTGGAGACCAGCCTGGCCAACATGGTGAAACCCTGTCTCTACTAAAAATACAAAAATTAGCTGGGCATGGTGGCAGCCCCTGTAATCCCAGCTACTCAGGAGGCTGAGGTAGGAGAATCACTTCAACCCAGGAGGCAAAGATTGCAGTGAGCCAAGATCATGCCATTGCACTCCAGCCTGGGTGACAGAGCAAGACTCTGTCTCGAAAAAAAAAAAAAAAAAAGTATATAGAGCTAAATTCAAATGAAAATACAACATGTCAAAATTGGTGGGATACCTCTAAAGCACTGCTGAGAAGAAATTTTTATTTTTATTTTTTAGATGGAGTCTCACTCTATCGCCCAGGCTGGAGTGCAGTGGCGTGATCTCGGCTCACTGCAACCTCCACCTGTTGGGTTCAAGTGATTCTCCTGCCTCAGCCTCCTGAGTAGCTAGGACTACAGGCTCCAACCACCACGCCCAGCTAATTTTTTGTATTTTTAGTAGAGAATATTGCCCACTCTGGTTTCAAACTCCTGAGCCCAGGCAATCCGCCTGCCTCAGCCTCCCAAAGTGCTGGGATTACAGGCATGAACCACTGCGCCCAGCTGAGAAGAAAAGTTATAGCATTAAATGCTTACATTAGAAAGCATGATAAGATTTATATCAATAATCTAAGCTCTGACCTCAAGAAACCAGGAGAAGAAGAGCAAAATAATCTCAAAGCAAGAAGAAAGAAGGAAATAAGAATAAGAGCAGAGGCGGGGACATGGTGGCTCCCGCCTGTAAACCCAGCACTTTGGGAGGCCAAGGCAGAGCCAAGATAACGCCACTGTACTCCAGCCTCAGTGACAAAGAGAGACTCTGTCTCAAAAGTTAAAAAAAAAAAAAAAAAAAGCAGAATTCAATGAAATTGAAAAGGGGGCCAGGCACCATGAGCTTATGCTCATAATCCCAGCACTTTGGAAGGTCAAGGCAGGTGGATCACTTGAGCCCAAGAGTCCAAGACCAGCCTAGGCAACATGGCAAAACCCCATCTCTATAAAAAATACAAAACTTAGCTGCACATGATGGCATGTGCCTGTAGTCCCAACTACTCGGGAGGCTGAGGAGGGAGGATCACTTGAACCCAGGCGGTCAAGGCTGCAGTGAGCCAAGATCATTCCACAGCACTCAAGCCTGGGTGACAGAGCAAAATCTTGTCCAAAAAAAAAAAAAAAAACAGTCTCCATGCCCAGATAGTTAGATAGGTTCACTAGAGTGTTCTCCAAAACATTTAAAGAATTAACACCAATTTTATACGATTTCTTCCAGAAAACAGAAGAGTTGGGGACACTTCCAAACTCATTTTATGAAACCCCGAAATCATGAACAGACAAAGACAGTACCAAAACATAAATAAATAAAAATAAAACTATGAGCCAATATCTTATAAACTAAGACACAAAACTCCCCCACCAGCCAGAAGAGTCTTACCAAATGCAACCCCTCCAACTTGGACTTCTCAGTCTCCATAAACGTAAGATACAAGTTCCTTTTCTTCATAAATTACCCAGTTTCAGGGATTCTGTAGAAGGAAATCAAAATATTTTACCCCAGATATATTAGATGTATTTGTTTGACGTATTTTGAAATGGCTGCCTCAGGGCCAGCAGGCTGAGGTAGCCTTGCAAAACTGTCTTTTGGGGGCAACTCTTGCATCTGTAGAAAATCTCCCTAAGGCCAGGTGCAGTGACTCACGCCTGTAATCCCAGCACTTTGGGAGGCCGAGGTGGGCGGATCACCTGAGGTCAGGAGTTCGAGACCAGCCTGACCAATATGATAAAATCCCGTCTCTACTAAAAATACTAAAATTAGCCAGACGTGGTGGCATGCACCTGTAATCTCAGCTACTCCTGAGATAGGAGAATCGCTTAAACCCAGGAGGCAGAGGTTGCAGTGAGCCGAGTTTGCGCCACTGCACTCCAGCCTGGGCAACAAGAGCGAAACTCTATCTCAAAAGAAAAGGAAAGAAAAGAAAATCTTCCTAAATGCCAGGCCTTCCCTTTCTAGCCCTTTCCTGGATCGCAGAGAGATTAACGCACTCTGACACTTTTAAAGGTCTGAATAGAGCCATTTACCATCTATTCTCTCTGAGTTCTGCTACCTGTAAGGCTTCATCTGCATAACAAGCCCACCTCTGCCAGCCAGGCCGCTTCCTTTCTCCCTCCCAGGACCTGTTTTTGCCAAGATCCAAGCCCCCTCTTTTTTTTTTTTTTTTTTTTTTTTTTTTTGAGACGGAGTCTCGCTCTGTCACCCAGGCTGGAGTGCAGTGGCCGGATCTCAGCTCACTGCAACCTCCGCCTCCTGGGTTTACGCCATTCTCCTGCCTCAGCCTCCCGAGTGGCTGGGACTACAGGCGCCCGCCACTTCGCCCGGCTAGTTTTTTGTATTTTTTAGTAGAGACGGGGTTTCACCGTGTTAGCCAGGATGGTCTCAATCTCCTGACCTCGTGATCCGCCCGTCTCGGCCTCCCAAAGTGCTGGGATTACAGGCTTGAGCCACCGCGCCCAGCCTGCTCCCTTTCTTATTATAACTGCAAGATGGTATGGAAGCTTCTATACCTTATTGGGAGGTGGAGTCTTCGTTCTGAAGGCTCCCATGGATACACCAATGTGTATGCCTTTTCTCCTAAATGTGTGTGCCTTTTCTCCCATTAATCTGCCTCATGTCAGTGATTGTTCAGCAAACCTTCAGAGGGCAAAGGGGATGTTTCCCCTGGGTTCCCCTACACTGTTAAAGCAACAGAAAATGGGCTAGTCTGGGAGACAGAGATGGAAAATAAGCACATGATGAAAAGATGTTCAACACCATCGGCCATTAGAAAAATGCAAACGGGCCAAGCGCGGTGGCTCCTGCCTGTAATCCCAGCACTTTGGGAGACAGAGGCGGGCAGATCACCTGAGGTCAGGAATTCAAGACCAGCCTGGCCAACATGGTGAAACCCAGTCTCTACTAAAAATACAAAAAGTAGCCAGGCACGGTGGTGCATACCTGTAATCCCAGCTACTCGGGAGGCTGAGGCAGGAGAATCGCTTGAACCTGGGAGGCAGAGGTTGCAGTGAGCCGAGATCGAGTCACTGCACTCCAGCCTGGGTGACAGAGTGAAATTCTTCTCAAAAAACAAAGAAAGAAAGAAAAATGCAAATGGAGACCAGAATAAAATGTCACTACACATTTATTAGAATGTTCAAATAAAAAATCGGGATAATACCAAATGCTGGCACAGAAGCAAATAAACTGGACTGGAAAATGGTATAGCCAGTCTGCAAAATAATTCAATGGTTTCTTATTGTCGACAAAGAGTCAAACTGTAAAATATTTGAAGAGATTTATTCTGAGCCAAATATGAGTGACCATGGCCCATGACACGGGCCTCAGGAGGTCCTGAACATATTGCCTAAGGGAGTCGGGATATAGGTTGGTTTTATACATTTTAGGGAGACATGAAATTTCAATCAAATACATTTAGGAAATAACATTGGTTCGATCCAGAAAGGCAGGACAAATTGAAGTGTGAGAGTGGAATTGCAGGTTATAGGTAAATTTAAAATTTTTCTAATTAGCAATTGGGTGAAAGAGTTATCAATAGAAAAGAATGCCTGGGTTGAGATAAGGAGTTGTGGAGACCAAGGTGTTATCGCACAGATGAGGTCTCTAGGTAACAGGCTTCAGAGAGAATACATTGTAAATGTTTCTCATCAGACTTAAGGTCTGTGTTGATGTGAATGCCAGAGACGTATAATGAAGCATGTCTGACCCCCACTTCCTATCATGACCTGACCAGTCTCTCAGATTAAATTTTAGAGTACTCTGGCTGAGGAGGAAGTCTATTCGATGATTGGGGGCCTTAGAATATTATTTTTGATTTACATTATAAACTACACATGTACCTATAAAACAACCAGCACTAACACTCTTGGACATTTATCCTAAAGAAATGAAAACTCATGCTCACACAAAAACCTGTGCACAGGGCCAGGTGTGCTGGCTCACACCTGTAATCCCAACACTTTGGGAGGCTGAGGCAGGCAGATCGCTTTGAGCTCAGGAGTTTGAGACCAGCCTGGTCAACATGGTGAAACCCCATCTCTACTAAAAATACAAAAAAAAAAAAAAAACCTTAGCCAGGCACGGTGGCACACACCTGTAATCCCAGCTCTTAGGAGGCTGAGGTGGGAGGATTGCTTGAGCCCGGGAGGCGGAGGTTGCAGTGAGTTGTGATCGTGCCTTTGTGCTCCAGCCTGGGCCACAGAGCCAGAACCTGTCTCAAACAAACAAACAAAAAACCTGTGCACAAATGTTCTTCCAAACTTATTCATAATGTAAACCAAAAATAAAATTCTAAGCCCCTCAACCAACTGAATGGACCCCTCCTCTCAGCCAAGGGCTTTCTAAAATAAACCTGAAACACTAGCTCAGGCCATCATGGAAGTGGGATGGTCACTCCCTTCTACTGATTCCAAGGCTTTAGATAAACTCTCAACCAATTGCCAATCAGAAAATCCTTCAATCAACCTATGACCTAGAACCCCACCCCATCCCACCCACCTCCACTTCCAGTTGTCCCGTCTTTCCCAACCAATGTACATCTTACACGTACTGATTGATGTCTTAAGTCTCCCTAAAACGTATAAAACCAACCTGTAGCCTGACCATGTTCTCAGGATCTCCTGCAGCTGTGCTGCAGACCATGGTCACTCACATTCGGCTCAGAATAAATGTCTTCAAATACTTTACAGAGTTCGACTTTCTTTGTCAACAATAATATTCAGAAGCCAAAAAAAAAAAAACAAACCAAAATTTCCTTCAGTGGGTGAATGGTTTAAAACTCTCTGGATAAGGCTAGGCACAGTAGCTCCTGCCTGTAATCCAGCACTTTGGGAGGCCGAGGCGGGAGGATCGCTTGAGCTCAGGGATTGGAAACCAGCCTGGGCAACATGCAAAACCCCAACTCTACAAAAAAAAGACCAAAAATTAGCCAGGTGTGGTGGTGTTACCGGTGACCGGCAGCTGAGTTACCAGTGGCGAATCCTGACGGGTCTGCAGCAACCTCAATTCTTGCCTCCTCAGAAGAAAGAATTCAACTGAGGGGCATAAGGCAGAAAAAGAGACCGAGGCAAGTTTCAGAGCAGGAGTGGAAGCTTATTGAAAAGGCTTTAGAACAGGAGAGAAAGGAAGGTGCACTTGGAAGGGGCCCAGGCAGGCAGCTTGAAGAACAAGTGCAGTGCTGAACCTTGCACCTGGGACTTTACAGGCTGACCCACCTCCAGCATCCTGCGCTCCTTTCCCATGATTCTTCCCTCAGGGCGGGCTGCCCGCCTGCAGTGCCCTCCTCACCCGTGGGAGGCGAGCACGCACAGTGGGTTTAGTAGCAAGTTGCATGCGTGTCCCTCTGAGGCTTTCTTCCCTTTTCTGGCGGAGGGCCCCTGGAAAATCACACTCAGCCATCTTGTCTCTTAATGCGCATGCCCAGGCGCACTCGCCCAATCCCTGAGACTTCATTGGAAGCCCTTTGTGCTTCTCCCACCTGCCTGCATTCAATTCACACTTTAATGTTAACAGCTGTGGATCAGCAGGAGCTTGTCTCGTTTTGGTGCCGGCTGCCGAATTACCATTTTGAGAAAGGCAATGTGAATATTGTCAAACCATCACCTGACATTTCTAGCGGGTGGGGGAAGAGTCCTCTCCTGCCCCACCCGTGCCTGTCTAATTACCTGTAACAGTGGCATGCCCCTGTGGTCCCAGCTACTCAGGAGGCTGGAGTGGGAGGATCCCTTGAGCCTGAAGGTAGAGGCTGCAGTGAGCCTACCTAAAGATCGTACCACTGCACTCCAGCCTGAGCAACAGAGTGACACCCTGTCTCAAAAAAAAAAAAAACAAAACAAAAAAACACCTCTGGATACTCTGGATACACACTCTGGATGGAGTGTACATCCATCCAGTGGAATGCTACTCAGCAATACGAAGTAGCAGCTATTGATCCACTCAACCACTTAGACGGATCTCAAGGCAACCGTGTTTACAGGAAGAAAGTCAGTAGCAAAAGGTTACATACTGTAGTATAGTTCATATATTGTATGATAACATTTTGAAAATGATCAAACTATAGAAATAAAGTACAGATTAATAGTTGCTGAGAGACAGGGGCGGGGTGCAGGAGGTGAGTGCAACTATAAAGGGCAGCCCAGGGAATTTCTTCATGGTGATGAAATACTTCCATATTGATTGTGGCGGCAGTCCGGTCATTCTATACGTGAGATTAAATCACAGAGAACCACACACACAAATGAGTACATATCAAAACTGATGAAAGCTGAATGAGGCCTGAAGTCTAATTACCAGGATGGTAGCCTGTCAGTTTCCTGAGTTAGCTATTGTACTACGGTTACATAAGTAGTCACACTTGAGGGAAGATGAGGAAGGGTAATGGCACTCTATGTACTGATGTTGCAACTTCATGTGAGTCTATAGTTATTTTATTTTTATAAATTATTTCTTCCATGATAGAACCCATGAGGGACTATTTTCAAACCAGTAAAAATGTTTCATAAATAATATCTGGCCATTTTCTTTTTTTTTCTTTTGTTTTTGAGACGGAGTCTTGCACTGTCACCCAGGCTGGAGTGCAGTCTTAGCTCACTGCAACCTCCGTCTCTCCAGTTCAAGTGATTCTCCTGCCTCAGCCTCCCAAGCAGCTGGGGTTACAGGCGCCCACCACCACACCCGGCTAATTTTGTACTTTTTGTAGAGACAGGGGTTTCACCATGTGATCCACCCACCTCAGCCTCCCAAAGTGCTGGGACTACAGGCGTGGGCCACTGCGCCCTGCGCCTGGTGTCTGGCCGTTTTCTAACCAGTCGAGTAATTTGTTGCACAATAAGCTACCTCACATCTTTCAGCAAGAAATACATTAAATTTGGAGAGTAAAGACATTACAGAATGAATTAGGATCCAATTAAAATTTGCTTTAAATATTTCTTTGGGGGAAAGGATACCACACTTTGACTCGATGAAGAGAAACATTTTCACAGTCCAGAGGTCTTTTTGTTTCGTTAACACCTATGATGCCCTGAATCCATAGGGAATAGGTTCCAGCGGCTCAGACTCCTTCCCACTGGTTCTCACACAGTGTGCTTCTCTGGGTGGAACAGGCTGGCACTTCAGTTGAACCCAGGCACCTTTCTCTTTGGCTTCTTTCTTTTTCTGATCATTTTCCTTCATGCATTTCAGGAAGTTATCTCGGCTGCACATTAATTCTCTTGGCAAGAATCTTGCCCCGAATGTGTTTGTTTACAACAATGCCAACAGCATGCTGGGTAACACTGTAAACTCTTCCAGTTTTGCCATGGTAACACTTGTGGGCATTCCTTTTTGAACAGTACCTTCCCTCCATGTCTACAATATCACCTTTCTTATAGATTCACATACATGTGACCAAAGGAACAACTCCATGTTTTCCAAGAGGTGTAGAGAAAATATATCGGGGGCCTCTCTTCTTCCCTTCTGTGTTAGTCATTTTGGAGAATTACTGGAAGATGGTGCCATCCGAAAAAGTTACAGTTACTTTATCTTTTTGAGACAGAGTTTCACTCTTGTTGCCCAGGCTGGAGTGCTATGGCACGATCTCAGCTCACTGCAACCTCCACCTCCCAGGTTCAAGCGATTCTCTTGTCTCAGCCTCCCGAGTAGCTGGGATTACAGGCATACGCCACCATGGCCGGTTAATTTTTGTATTTTTAGTAGAGACGGGGTTTCACCACATTGATCAGGCTGGTCTCGAACTCCTGACCTCAGGTGATTCATTCACCTCAGTCTCCCAAAGTGCTGGGATTACAGACCAACAACTAGTTGGCCGGGCGCGGTGGCTCAAGCCTGTAATCCCAGCACTTTGGGAGGCCGAGGCAGGCGGATCACGAGGTCAGGAAATCGAGACCACCCTCGCTAATACAGTGAAACCCCGTCTCTATAAAAATACAAAAAATTAGCCAGGCGTGGTGGCGGGTACCTGTAGTCCCAGCTACTCGGGAGGCTGAGGCAGGAGAATGGCGTGAACCTGGGAGGCGGAGCTTGCAGTGAGCAGAGATTGTGCCACTGCACTCCAGCCTGGGCGACACAGTGAGACTCCGTCTCAAAAAAAATAATAATAAATTACAAAAATGAAAAAGCAAGCCACAAATGGAAATTATTTCCAAAACATATACTTGTATCTAGAATACATATATACAGCTATTATAACATAGTAAGACAAACAGTTCAATTTTTTTTTGTTTTTTGAAAGAGTTTCTCTCTGTTACTCAGGCTGGAGTGCAGTGGTGCCATCTTGGCTCACTGCAACCTCCTTGCCTCCCAGGTTCAAGCGATTCTCCTGCCTAAGCCCCCCAAGTAGCTGGGATTACAGGTACGTGTCACCACACCTGGCCGATTTTTGTATTTTTAGTAGAGATGGGGTTTCATCATGTTGGCCAGGCTGGTCTCAAACTTCTGACCTCAAGTGATCCACCCACCTTGGCCTCCCAAAGTCCTGGGATTACAAACGTGAGCCACCAAGCCCGGCCAGTTCAATTTTTTTAAAAGGACAAAATTTTGAACAGAGACTTCACCAGAGATGCTCTACAGATGGCAAATGAGGACGTGAAAAAATAGTCTCACTATCATTAGGGAAATGCAGATTAAAACTTCAATGAAAACAAAAACTTCTATAAGATACCACTGTATCTCAATTTTTTTTAAAAGGACAAAATTTTGAACAGAGCTTCACCAGAGATGCTCTACAGATGTAAATGAGGGGCGGTGAAAAAATAGTCTCATATCATTAGGGAATGCAGATTAAAACTTCAATGAAAACAAAACTTCTATAAGATACGCATACTCCACTAGAAAGGCTAATTTTCATTTTGAGAGACAGGGTTTTACTGTGTGGCCCAGGCTAGAGTGCAGTGACAGAAACTTGCGGTAACCTGTAACTTCTGGTTTCAAGTGATCCTCTCGCCTCAGCTTCCAGAGGAGCTAGGGTATCCGGAGTTTGGTTCCTGCCACTGGGGGTTCATGGTCTTGCTGACTTTAAGAATGAAGCTGCAGATCTTCACAGTATTCGCCCTGAGTGTTACAGAACAGCTCTTAAAAGTGGCATGGACCCAAAAAGTGAGCAGCAGCAAGATTTATTGCGAAGAGCAAAAGAACAAATCTTCGACAACATGGCAGGGGACCCGAGCAGGTTGCTGCTGCTGGCTTGGGGGGTGGCCAGCTTTTATTCTTATTTGTCCCCACCCATGTTCCGTTTCTGTCCTATCCGAATGTCCTTTTTTCAATCCCTCCCTGCGATTGGCTACTTTTAGGATCCTGCTGATTGGTGTGTTTTACAGAGCACTGATTGGTGCATTTTACAATCCTCTTGCTAGCTACAGAGCACTGATTGGTGTGTTTTGCAATCCTAGCTACAGAGTGCTGGTTGGTGCATTTTACAATCCTCTTATAAGACAGAAAAGTTCTCCAAGTCCCCACTCGACCCAGGAAGTCCAGCTGGCTTCTCCTCTCACTAGGACTACAGTTGTGTGGGCTAATTTTTCATTTTATTTTATTTACTTATTTTTGTTTTGTAGAGACAGGGTGTCGCTATGTTGCCCAGGTTGTTCTCCAACTCCTGGCCTCAAGGATTCTCCCATCTTGGCCTCCCAGGCACTGAGATTACGGGCATGAGCCATCATGCCGAGCCCCAGAATAGCTAAAATTGTAAAAGCAAAAGTGCAGCAAAACAGTGAGTCTCATACCTTGCTGGTGGAAATGAAAAATGGTAAAATTATTTTTGGAAATCAGCTGGGCAGTCTTTTAAAAAGTTAAACATTTACCTTTCATATAATCCCACCTTCCCATTCCTAAATATGTATCCAGGAGGAATGAAAATCCGCATCATGCAGGAAGCATGGGAATATGTGACAGCTTTTTTTTTTTTTTTTTTTTTTTTTTTTGAGGCGGAGTCTTGCTCTGTCGCCAGACTGGAGTGCAGTGGCGGATTTCAGCTCACTGCAACCTCCGCCTCCTCCCAGGTTCACATGCATTCTCCTGCCTCAGCCTCCCCGAGTAGCTGGGACTACGAAGCCGCCACCTGTGACTAGTTTTTAGCATTTTTAGTATTAGAGCGGGTTTCACCGTGTTAGCCAGGCTGGTCTCGATCTCCTGACCTCGTGATCCACCGGCCTCGGCCTCTCAAAGTGCTGGGATTACAGGCTTGAGCCACCGCGGCCGGCGACAGCTTTATTGTAATACCTGGCTGCCACCGTGACTTATCCAGGGTTCCATGGCCAGGGCGGGGTGAGCTACATTTTCACCCTGGAATTCCCTCTGGGGTCATGTGTAGAGCTTAGGTTTACGCCCATCTTCATGTTGGTAAGTATACTTTCACAGAGCGATAACAGGAAGCAGAGCATGCCGGGGACCCCTGAGGAGAGACTGCCTCCAGCACCTGCCCTGCTTTATCCTCCCGCCAGCCCTGGGAGCACAGCAGAGACGGGCGGGCCGGCGTCCATCTCCTGGAGCTGGCAAGGAAGGTGGGAGCAGGCCCAGGTACTGCCTCATACCTCACGGTAAGGAAGGAGACCAGTACTACTCCTGCTGCCCTCATCCCCCCACCTTGCCTAGTTCAAAGACAGGAGAAAAGTGAGAAAGAAACAAAAGTAAGATAAATAGCCAGACAACCTTGGCACCACCACCCGGCCCTAGGAGTTAAACAAAGTAATAAGAATAACATCAACCCCTGGCCTAAACTACTTGTGTTATCTGTAAATTCCAGACACTGTATGAAAAAAGCATTGTAAAACTTTCTGTTAGCTGATGCATGTAGCCCCCAGTCACGTTTCCCACGCTTGCTCGATTTGTCACGACCCTTTCACGTGGATCCCTTAAAGTTGTAAGCCTTTAAAAAGGCCAAGTATTTCTTTCTCGGGGAGCTCGGTTCTTAAGATGTGAGTCTGCCAATGCTCCCGGCCGAATAAGAAACCTCTTCCTTCTTTAATCCGGTGTCTGAGGAGTTTTGTCTACGGCTCGTCCTGCTACAACGGCACCTCCCACCCTCCTAGAGCCAGCTCTCTAAACAGCATTTTCGTCATCAAGCTGGCGAACAACTTTTTAAAGTGTTGATATTCAGGTCTGATGAAAATACAAAAACAGCACAAAACAAAGGCACTCAAATAGGGTGGTGCTGGAAGGCATCATGCAACATGTATTGTTTTAAACCTTTAAAAATGTGTCAACCTTTGACCCATTTAGGACTTTATCCTAGAAAAGAAGATAGAAAGGCATTTTCTGTTGGACCTCTTGGGGGAAAAACTGATGTATAGAAAACTGGACGTGAGGCCCTGTGTGGTGGCTCACTCCTGTAATCCCAGCACTTTGGGAGTCCAAGGCGGGTGGATCACTTGAGATCAGGAGTTTGAGACCAGCCTGACTAACATGGTGAAACCCCGTCTCTACTAAAAATATAAAAATTAGCTGGGTATGATGGCACGCGCCTGTAATCCCAGCTTCTTGGGAGGCTGAGACAGGAGAATCGCTTGAACTCAGGAGGCGGAGGTTGCAGTGAGCTGAGATTGTGCCATTGCACTCCAGCCTGGGCAACAGAGTGAGACTCTGTCTCAAAATAAAAAAAGAAGAAAAAAAGAAAACTAGACACAAAAGAGAGAGAGACAAAGACAGAGAGATTTTACCCTCTGGTTAAAACAAAATAAGTTATTCCAGAAAGGAAAAAAGTTGCAGCATACAGCTTGTTTCAGCAGCAAACAACATTTGCATAATTAGAATTATTAAATCACTCTTGATTTAGCCAAATTGATACTGTATTTGTCTAATAATTACTAATGATTAACACTGTATTAGTCTCCTAGGACTGCCATAACAAAATACCACAGACGGGGAGGCGTAAACAGCAGACGTTGACTTGCGCACAGTTCTGGAGGCTGGAGGCCCACAATCAATGTGCTGGCAGGGTTGTTTTCCCCTGGGGCTGCTCTCCTTGACTTGCAGCCGGCCATCTTCTGTCTTCTCCCTGTATCCTGACGTGGCCCTTCTCTGTGTACACCCACGCCCAGTGTCTCTTCCTCTCATATGGTCCCTTATGACTTTATTTAAGTGTAACTACCTCTTTAAAAGCCCTACCCCTGAATACAGTCACATGGGGGCTTGGGGCTTCAACATATGTAGGGGAACACAATCCCAGTCATAATGGCTCCTAAGCTTGATGCCGTAGGAGGGGGAAGTGGGGAAGCGGGAGATGCAGCTGTAGGGGAGCGGAGGGAGTCCTCAGTCTCCACACTAGGTATCAAGCAGTGGTAGTGCAGGAGGATAGGAGGATATGCTTGAGAAACTTGGAGGGGAATCCTGGGAAAAATAGCATAAAGAGTTGAAAAATATTTGCCTCTAGATGAAACACAGTGGGTCAGCAATTTGCTGGGGTATGTGTGTGTGTGTGTGTGTGTGTGTGTAACTTTTAAAAAATAGAGACAGGGTCTTGCTTTGTTGCCCAGGTTGGTCTCAAACTTCTGGGCTTTACTGATCTGCTCTCCCTGGCCTCCCAAAATGCTGGGATTGCAGGTGTGAGCCACAGCGCCCAGACTCATTGAGATATATGTATTTTTTTCTTTCCTTCTTTCTTTCTTTTTTTTTTTTTTTTTTGAGATGGAGTTTCGCTCTTGTTGCCCAGGCTGGAGTGCAAAGGCGTGATCTCGGCTCAGTGCAACCTCCGCCTCCCGGGTCCAATTAATTCTCCTGCCTTAGCCTACCAAGTAGCTGGGACTATAGGCGCACGCCACCAAGCCTGGCTAAATTGTGTATTTTTAGTAGAGATGAGGTTTCACCATGTTGGCCACACTGGTCTGGAACTCCTGACCTCAAGTGATCCACCCACCTCGGCCTCCCAAAGTGCTGGGATTACAGGCATGAGCCACCGCGCCTGGCTGGCTCATTGATATTTTTAAGCACTACTTGACTTTTTGAACTTTGGTGGTGCACACTGTGATGGACATGCTAAAGCCACACCCCTCTCCCAGCCCACCTGAAATAGCAGTAATGAGGCTGAGTAATTAGCCTCAGTTCAAGGGGCAGGCTTGGTTTGTGCCCAGTGGCGGGCTCTGGAACAGGAGAGGTTTGCCCAGTCTTTGGGAAAGGTCTCTCCTGACACTAAATCCAGGGTCATCACTGTGGGAAGCCAGGTCCTCCCACCATGCGGACAAGCGAGCATGTAGCGCCGCATGCTGCAGGCAGCCATCCTAACACAGAGCTGATGCTATGGATGACGGGGCAGGGAGGCAGGAAGAACCTGAGACCTAAGGACATCTCGGAACACCTGAACCTTTCAGACAGACGACCATCCCCGCTCTGGCTTCTGATGTGTTAGCATTAGAATATTTTCTGAGTGGGTATGCCAGCCCGAGCAGGGCTTTCTCTTACACGCAGCTTAAAGCACCTGAAGAGACATACAACTGCATTCATATGCAAAATTGCTACGTAAAACTGTCTTTTAAAAAGTGGTAGATACAAGGCTAGACGCAGTGGCTCATGTCTTTAATCCCAGCCCTTTGGGAGGCTGAGGCGGGGGGATCATTTGAGGTCAGGAGTTCGAGACCAGCCTGGCCAACATGGTGAAACCCTGTCTATACTAAAAATACAAAATTTAGCTAGGTGCAGTGGCGGGTGCCTGTAATCCCAGCTACTTGGGAGGCTGAAGCAGGAGAATCGTTTGAGCCCGGGAGGCGGAGGTTGCAGTGAGCTGAGATCGTCCACTGCACTCCAGCCTGGGCAACAGGGCAAGACTCTGTCTCAAAAATAAATAAATTTAAATGAAAAGTAGTAGATACAATATGTCCTACTTTTAATATAGATGTATATGTGGATATAGATGCAAATATGTGAATGTTAATAGTAGTAATCGCTGATAGCAGGCTTTTCTTTTTTTCTTTTTTTTTTTTTTTTTTTTTTTTGAGGCCCAGGTCTCTGTCGCCCAGGCTGGAGTGCAGTGGCGGATCTCCAGCTCACTGCAAGCTCCGCCTCCCGGTTCGCCCATTCTCCTGCCTCCAGCCTCCCAAGTAGCGGTTTCTGAAACCCTTCCTGCATCCGGCTAGTTTTTTGTATTTTTTAGTAGAGGCGGTTCCTGTGTTAGCCAGGATGAATTCTCCGTGTCCTGACCTCGTGATCCATGCTGTCTCAGCCTCCCAAAGTGCTGGGATTAGCATTTTAGCACAAATTGCATGCTTGTCATCTAGCACACTAATAAATATTACTCTTTTTTTGAAAGGATACACTAATAATTCTTTTTTGAGGGTCTGGCTGTATCACCAGGCTGGAGTGCAGTGGCTGGCGTGTGGGCTCTGCAAGCTCCGCCTCCCGGAGTTCACACGCCATTCTCCTGCCTCAGCCTCCCGGTAGCTGGAGACACAGGCGCCCTTCACCTTGCCCAGCTAATTTTTTGTATTTTTAGTAGGGCGGGGTTTCACCCGTGTTAGCCAGGATGGTCTGATCTCCTGACCTCGTGGTCACCGCTGAGGCCTCCCAAAGGTACTGGGATTACAGGCTTGAGCCACGGCGCCCGGCCAGGATACACTAATTCTTAAATTAATGGCTTTAGCCCAACATTTTTAGTCAGTTACAGAACAATAGCAATGGCAAAAATGTTGACAATACAGTTCATGGTCTGGTTCTCCCATCTTATGGTACAGGTTCCATCAGATGTGGTATTCCAAAAACAGGAGCTGGCTGTTTGAAAGCCATGTGTGCTCTTCTGGACCACTGCACAGGTCACAATATATTTACAAGCTTTTCCCAACTTAACCAGATGTGTTAAGGATTGTTCCACTATGCTTGGTTGATACTGTTATGATTATAATCTTCACCAGCTGAAACCCCATCTACACACTCTTCGACAATACTGTGGGCTTCCTTAGCATTGAAGCCAACCTCAGGGTGGGGACAACGGGTCAGGCAGGGTGGAACCCAGGCCCATTGGAGAGGACCAGGGCTTGGAGGACACTGAACCCCAACTCTTGGGACCACCCCCGCTGGGAGCCTTTTTTTTTTTTTTTTTAAGCACTTTTTTGTAGTACTTGCCTCCTACAATGAACTCTGTCAGCATTCAGTTACTCCAAAATGTTTTTATTCCAACTTTTTTTTTTTTTTTTTTTTTTTTGAGACGGAGTCTCCCTCGGTCACCCAGGCTGCAGTGCAATGGCATGATCTTAGCTCACTGCAACCTCCGCCTCCTGGGTTCCAGCGTTTCTCCTGCCTCAGCCTCCCGAGTAGCTGAGATTACAGGTTCCTGCCACCACACCTGATTAATTTTTGTACTTTTGGTACAGATGGGGTTTCACAATGTTGGCCAGGTTGGTCTCAAACTCCTGACCTCAGGCGATCCATCCACCTTGGCCTCCCAAAGTGCTGGGATTACAGATGTGAGCCACCGCGCCTGGCCCCAAGTTCATTTTTGAGGAATATTTTCCCTGCACGTAGGATGTTAGCTCTTCTTTCAGCCTTCTATGATGTCACTCCCCCGTTCCTGATGGAAAGTCAGCTGTCATTTTCCCCTACACATCAGGTGTTTTTTCCCCCGGCTACTGCTTTTTCACGATTTTATCTTTAGTTTTTTCAGTTTTTTTTTGAGGCGGAGTCTGCGGCTCATGTAGCCCAGGCTGGAGTGCAGTGGCGGGGATCTCAGCTCACTGCAAGCTCCGCCTCGGGTTCCATGCATTCTCCGGCCTCCAGCCTCGGTAGCTGGGACTACAGGCATGCGCCCATCTGTGCGGCTATTTTTGTATTTCTTAGTAGAGGCGGGGTTCCTGTGTTCCACCAGGATGGTCTCGATCTCCTGACCTGCATTGATCGCCCATCTCGGCCTCCCAAAGTGCTGGGATTTACAGGCTTGAGCTGCTTGACCATAGTTTTCAGTTTTTGACTATGATGCACCTAGGCGTGGTCTTCTTTATAGTCATCCTGCTTTTGAGGGGAGGGGCTGGTGATTCCGATGAGGCCAGATGCAGATCAAGAGAGAAACGGTAAATTTGACATGGCACGCTCAGTTCCCTGGGGAGAAACAGCACTCCACGCAGGGCCACTCAGGGGAAGCGACCACTGGTTATGGGGCACCGGGACCAGGGGAATGTGGGCAAGACCCCTGATTGTGGTTTCCCAGGAAGGAGCAGGTGAGGCAGGGGCAGCAGACTGAGGCGGACTGGAATAATCTCAGCGGGGCTGGGCCACACGGACTGTTGCAGGTTGACTGGCACCGCCCGGGGGTGTCAGGGTGCTGGCCTGGAGCTTGACCTGAGGAAGGGAGGTAGTTCAGGGCGTAAACCTGATTGGCTGCTCTAGAGGACTGACTGGCCTCTAGCCAAGACCTCAAAGCTAGGGCCTCAAAACTGGGTCAAAACCACATTTTTAAAAAACAGAATTTTGGCCAATATTTCTCCGTATTTTTTTTTTCTTTTCTGCCACATTTTTCTCTCCTCTCCTGGGATTCTAATTACGCATTTGTTATACTGTCTCACAGTTTATTGAGTCTCTGCTCACTTACTCTTTTTCAATCTCTTCTTCCTCTTTGTTTTTCAATTCAGATACTTTCTATTAACCCGTCTTCAAGTTCACTGACTTTTCTTCTGCAAATGGGGAAATGAGGAGATGCTGATCAAAGAGCACAAACTCTCCGTTTAAAGACAAGTTCTGTGGGGACTGGGCGTGGTGGTTCATGCCTGTAATCCTCGCACTTTGGGAGGTCAAGGTGGGCGGACTGCCTGAGGTCAGGAGTTTCAGATCAGCCTGACCAACATGGTGAATCTCTACTAAAAATACAAAAATTAGCCAGGTGCAGTGGCAGGTGCCTGTAATCCCAGCTACTCGGGAGGCTGAGGCAGGAGAATTGCTTGAACCCAGGAAGTAGAGGTTGCAGTGAGGCCAGATTGCAACATTGCACTTAAGCCTGAGCAACAGGCCAGGCGTGGAGGCTAATGCCTCTAAACCCTAGCACTTTGGGAGGCTGAGGCAGGCAGATCACGAGGTCAGCAGTTTGAGACCAGCCTGAACAACATGGTGAAACCCCGTCTCTACTAAAAACACAAAAATTAGCCGGGCATGGTGGCACATACCCATAATCCCAGCTACTCAGGAGGCTGAGGCAGGAGAATTGCTTGAATCTGGGAGGCGGAGGTTGCAGTGAGCCAAGATCATACCACTGCACTCCAGCCTGGAAGTGACAGAGAAGCGGAACTCCCATCTCAAAAAGATCAATTCTGGGAAATCTAATGTGCAGCACAGGTGGGGATGGGGTCCTAACTCAGTGGTGATAATCACACAATGCACATGTGTAGCAAATCATCACACTGTACAGCTTGAATATACACAATCTTCATCAATTAATACACATATATATATACACATATACACACACACACAAACTCAGGACATATCAAAAGTAAAGACAATAAAAAAAAGCATCCACTTATGTCTAAGAAAAATGTTTATAATTATTTTAACATTTTTATTGAATGGTTTCAACACCTTGATTTATGGGTGGTTCGATTTTGTTGTTTTTTTGGGACAGGGTCTCCCTCTGTCACCCAGGCTAGAGTGCAATGACAGCTCACTGCAGCCTCAACCTCCCAGGCTCAGATAATCTTCCCACCTCAGCCTTCTGAGTAGCTACGACTACAGGCACACACCACCATGCCTGCCTAATTTTTTGTGTTTTTTGTAGAGATGGGGTTTCACCATGTTGCCCAGACTGGTCTCGAACTCCTGGGCCCCAGTGATCCATCCACCTTGGCTTCCCAAAGTCCTGGGGTCACAGGTGTGTGCCACCACACCAGCCTGATTTCTTTTCTTGATTACATGTCATATATTCCCACTTCCTCTCATGCCTACTGATGTGGTTATATACTGGACATTCTGAATAATACACTGTCAGGCCTCCGAGCCCAAGCCAAGCCATCGCATCCCCTGTGACTTGCACGTGTACGCCCAGATGGCCAGAAGTAACTGAAAGAATAAAGAAGTGCAAATGCCCTGCCTGGCCTTAACCGATGATATTCCACCACAAAAGAAGTGAAAATGTCGGTCCTTGCATGGCGATGATATTATCTTGTGAAATTCCTTTTCCTGGCTCAAAAGCTCCCCACTGAGCACCTTGTGACCCCCTCTGCCATAGAGAACCCCCTTTGACCATAATTTTCCTTTACTACCCAAATCCTATAAAAGCGGCCCCACCCTCATCTCCCTTCACTGGCTCTTTTTAGGACATTACCTGCACCCAGGTGAATAAGCAGCCATGGATGGCTCACACACAAAGAAACCTGTTAGGTGGTCTCTTCACCACCCGGACGCCAAGACATATAGAGACTCTAGATTCAGTTTTTTCCACAAAAACTGTTTTGTTTCAGTAGAGTTCTGTTAAGCCTTCATTTTAGGCTTTATGAAGGTAGGTCTATTTTATACTTTTGCTCTGTCCTAGACCCTAGATTTCCAGTTCTGTGATGTGGTCTAATCCTAAGGCCTACAACCTGGGCTTTTTTTTTTTTTTTTTTTTTTTTTTTTTTTTTTTTGAGACTGAGTCTGGCTCTGTGTAGCCGAGGCGGTGGGGTGGGACCTGGCTGCGCAAGCTCCGCCTCGGGTTCGCCATTCTCCTGCCTCAAGCCGAGTGGCTGGACTGCAAGAGCCGCCACTTGTGACTAGTTTTTGTATTTTTAGTAGAGAGGCGGGTTTCACCGCCCACATTTGTAGGATGGTCTCGATCCTGACCTGCGTGATCAGCCGTCTCGGCCTCCCAAAGTGCTGGGATTACAGGCTTGAGCCACCGCGCCCGGCCCAACCTGGGTTTTCAATGGAAAGTCTGAAATAGTTACCAAATTCCTCTAATTTGATGAAACATGAACTCTAAACTTCTTCTCCCCAGCACATCTTCTGAAATCTCTGCTCAGCTTTTCCAGCCTTCCAAGTGTTGCTTTCCGTTTGGAATTCTACCCTGTTTATGTACAACACAGGAACCCGCCAAGAACCTGGCCAGGGCCCCATACAAGAGCAGAAGTTAGGGGGCTTCTGTGGTTTCCTCCTTTCTGGGATGTGCCCCCACACCAGTGTGCAGCTGCCAAGAATGTCCTGAAGTGACTTGGCTCCTGGGCCTAGTAAGACTGCCACCTTCTGTTTCATTCCCTGTGAGCCACATGAGGAACAGTGCCTCAGATGTGGCTCTGACCCAATGTGCTTCCCTTCTTCTGATGGCTGGTCCCCTCCCTCTTGCCTGTATCTCGGCAGGCTCCAGTGCATTTCAATAGTGCGTGTAACGATCAGGCGTAGGCTGGTCTGATACAAGCTGCTGTGCCCTTCTGGAAGTCAGACTGTAATCAGATGTTTAAATGTTAAATAAACTCCAACTTCCTTTTCTTTATCTGGATGATAGATACGCTAGTGCTTTCACTTTGTGAAAATCAATCAAGGTGTATGTTTATGTCCTTTTCAACATGTGCTACAGACCTCAATACAAAGTTTACTACAAGAAGAAACCCATTTCGTGCCAGCACCCAGTTTAAACCCCTCAGGGGCCTTCTTGTGCCCCCAGGATCAAACCCATTCCCCCTCTCCTGGCCATGAGCAGGCTTCCATGCAACTCCCTGGATGACACTAGCTCAAGCTCCTCCTCTCTGCCCACCCCTCGCCCACAGGGATCGCCCTACTTAGTCCTCAGGCTGCAACCTGAGCACCACCTCCTTGTAGCAGGTTTTCCTGAGCAGCAAGTCCCTGCTCCTACACCTTAGGGCCCTCTCTTGTGCCCTCACAGGCCAGGCGCCCCTCCCCGCCCTCCCCATCATCACACAGAGCCTACATCCTCCATGCATATCCACCCTGGAGTAGGAGCTCAGAGAACTGGCAAAATGCAAAGTCCATGCCACCCGCCTAAGGAACTCCACGGGCCCAGGGGTCTCATGACACCTTCTTGCCTTGAGGTTCCCGCTCCCAACCCACCCGTTATGCCAGCCTGCCGAGTTCTGCCTGCAGCAGCTCCCAGAGGCTGAGGACCTGGAGGAGACCTGGGTGCTATCCTCAGATTCCAAAGAACTGGCTGCCACCCGAAGCCAGCCCCAGCAGCAGACAAGACTCAGGTAAAGCGCTCATTCCTCCATTGGGTTTGCAGCTTCCGCTAGATGAACGGGTCGGACTCTGCAGTCTACCAATCTGCTCTCCCTAAACACAAACGGCGGATGACTGCGCAGGTGTAGAGAAGAGGAAAAAGTTTGTGTACAGGTAGATCTTATTTTCATTACAGTACCACGAAGTTCCTTCTCAGTTCCCTTCCAGTGCAGAGATTCTGCAGACATTTAAAAGCCCAATGCTGTTCCCAAGCAAGGGCAGCACCTGACAACAATGTTGCATTTAATGGAGCAGGATTACAGTAAATTTGGATATTCATAAGAAATCGTGAACTCCTTAAAAATTCCTGTGAGAACACCTTTCTTTTGTTATTACCATGAATAACTGGTTGGCTGGAAAACATGGTACTTGAGATCATCTTTTGTTGTCAACCTTAGGTGAATGTGTTTTGCTTTTTGTTGTTGTTGTTAAGAATTGTTATGCCCATTTCTCTGGAAATCTCAAAGGTGACAAGTAAGGCAAGGCGCACAGTACACTCCTGTCCCACTGCAACCTTCCCCGGCCGGCCCCTGCACTGCTGAGTATCTGTGAAAGACTCAGGAGAGGACCATTTGAAAATCCTCAAACCCCTGGCCTCGGGTGATCTGCCCGCCTAGGCTTCCCAAGGTGCTAGGATTACAGGCGTGAGCCACCATGCCCGGCGCTTGCGAACACTGACCATGGAGTTTAACCTTCATGGGCTCCTTCTAGGAAGCAGGTGGCTGCTTGCCGCACGCAGACTTGTGGTTTGTTTTTATAAATTGTCACTGATCAATGAGAGCCTGAGGGAAGGGACCCTCTACTCAATTCATAGACTTCCTGCTACTACTGCCTCCCAGAAGTGTCATTTCTGTATACAGAGAAATGAAAGACCGAAGAATGAACGAAAAATCTGTATCCTCCAGGCACAGATGTATACCCTGAAATACCAACCACCACTGAACTTCATGATGTCTCATTTGTTTGAATTCAGGTAATTACCAAAATCCTGATTAAGATCTTTCCCTGCATTGGCGAGTGATGGCTCAAGCCTGTAATCCCAGCACTTTGGGAGGCCGAGGCGAGTGGATCCGCAGTCCGAGAGATCGAGACCATCTGGCTAACAAGGTGACACGTCTACTAAAAATACAAAAAACTAGCCGGGTGGTGGCCGGGCAGCCTGTAGTCCCAGCTACTCAGGGAGCTGAGGCAGAAATGGTGAACCGGGAGAGACTTGCAGTGAGCTGAGATCGGCCGGCACTCCAACCTGGGCTGACAGAGCCAGACTCAGTCTCAAAAAAAAAAAAAAAAAAGATCTTTCCCTCGCTACCTCAAGGCAGAGAAAACATGAATTTAAAAAAGTCATCTTACCAAACTACACACATGACAAGCTATATTTGATTAACTCCAATCATCCCACAAAAATGTGCCCATAAAATCAAGTACTTAAAAAACTAATTATTAAAATTACACAACAATGGGCCGAGCATTAATCCATCTCGAAATCCCAGCACTTTGGGAGCAATGTGGGTGGATCACTTGAGGTCAGGAGTTTGAGACCACCCTGGTCAACACGGCAAAACCTTGTCTCTACTAAAAATACAAAAATTAGCCAGGCGGGTGGCAGACACCTGTAATCCCAGCTACTCAGGAGGCTGAGTCAGGAGAATCGCTTGATCCCAGGAGGCAGAGGCTGCAGTGAGCTAAGATCTTGCCACTGCACTCCAGCCTGGGCAACACAGCAAGACTCCGTCTCAAAAAAAAAAAAAAAAAAGTAAAAATTAGCCGGGCGTGGTGGCGCACACCTGTAATCCCAGCTACACTTGGGAGGTGGAGGCAGGAGGATCACTTGAACCCAGGAGGCAGAGGTTGCAGTGAGCCGAGATCACACCATTGTACTCCAGCCTGGGCAACAGGAGCAAATCTCTGTCTCGGGGGGGAAAAAAACACACTCAACAACAGAATACAAGTATTTAAATAACTGCACATAATACACCCTCCATTTTTGTTACCAAGAGAAGGCTTCCATCAGGTGGCTTTACCAGCACATTTCCCCTCCCATGAAATGCAATACCACGGTACTAATATTCTATTCAGGAAAAGACTAGAATGCCCTTGTAATGCTTTTTCTTTTTTCCCTTGTAACTCTTGAGTTATTTCTTTTAATCATTCAGGCCAAATTAGGTATGGCAATTTTAGAAAAGGATTGCTTTCAAGTATCTAACTATACTTCCGGAGGGTGGGGGAGGAAGGGGGTCATTTTACACTTGTCACTATCAGGGTGGCGTCTGACTGTCCAGGTCACGGGGTCAGTGGAGTAGGTTTCCTGGCTAAAGGAAACTCTGGGAGTTCTTTCCTCTCTACCACCTGGGCCAGGATCTTCCCCCTGTCCCTAGCTCTTGGCCCTCTACTCAGGGACTTGGTCCCCACAATCAGATGAAAACTCATTCAGGCAGAGCCTTGACAAGGTTCAGAACACGAGGGCTTGGCCAGATGTAGTGGCTCACGCCTGTAATCCCAACACTTTGGGAGGCCAAGGTGGGCAGATCACCCGAGGTCAGGAGTTCGAGACCAGCCTGGCCAACCAACATGGTAAAACCCATCTCTACTAAAAACACAAAAATTAACCGGGCATGGTGGCAGGCACCTGTAATCCCAGCTACTCGGGAGGCTGAGGCGGGAGAATTGTTTGAACTTGGGAGGCAGAGGTTGCAGTGAGCCAAGATCGCACCACTGCACTCCAGCCTGGGTGACGGAATGAGATTCTTTAAAACAAACAAACAAACAAACAAACAAACAAAAAGCCCCATGAGGGCTTAAGGACAGCCAAGCAAATCAAGCTCCATTTATGGAAACCGGTTTTTTTTTTTTTTTTTTTCTGAGGCGGAGTCTCGCTCATCTCCCAGGCTGGAGTGCGGTAAAGCAATCTCGGCTCACTACAAGCTCCATCCCGGGTTCGCCATTCTCCTGCCTGCCTCCGGGCCTGCTGGAACCAGCGCCATACAGCGTAGCAATTGTATTTTTAGTAGAGGCGAGATTTCACCGTGTTGACCAGGATAGTCACCGATCTCTCTGTTTCTCGTGATCCTCCCTCGGCCTCCCAAAGTGCGGTCTGGCGTGAAACCCTTCCGGCCGGTTTTTAATTTGTTTTTTAGGCCGGAGTCTCGGCTCTATCACCAGGCTGGAGTGCAGTGGCCTTGATCTTGGCTCACTGCAGCCTCTGCTTCCCTGGGTTCAAGTGATTCTCCTGCCTCAGCCTCCCGAATAGCTAGGGCTACGGAAGAGTAGCCACCATGCCCAGCTAATTTTCACCTCTTTAATAGAGACGGGGTTTCACCATGTTAGCCAGGATGGTCTCAATCTCCTGACCTCATAATCTGCCCGCCTCAGCTTCCCAAAGTGCTGGGATTACAGGTTTAAGCCACCGTGCCTGGCCAGAATCTGTTTCTTTTTTTTTTTTTTTTTTTTTTTTTTTTTTTTTTGCTGGAGTGCAGTGGCGGATCTCAGCTCACTGCAAGCTCCGCCTCCTGGGTTCACGCATGCATTCTCCGGCCTCAGCCTCCCGAGTAGCTGGGACTACAGAGCGCCGCCACCTCGCCCGGCTATTTTTTTATATTTCTTAGTAGAGATGGGGTTTCACCGTGTTAGCCAGGATGGTCTCGATCTCCTGACCTCGTGATCCGCCCATCTCGGCCTCCCAAAGTGCTGGGATTACAGGCTTGAGCCACCGCGCCCGGCGTCGGAATCTGTTTCTTAACATACATCATGCATGTAATCTGTGCTCTCCCAAGAGGCATTCACCCAAGTAGACAGGCAAGCATCTATGTGTTCAATTTGAAATGCAACAATGACAGATGTACAACTTTATCACTCTTACAGAAACTAACATGCCATCCATTACTCTCCATGTGGGAAACATTCGGTAAACTTCTAAAACCAAACACAGGACTCTGGCGTATCCCCACACCCCCAGCAGCAGCTGTGACAGGCTTTGATCTCAACCAAATGCCACTGCTCACAGAACACAAAAACAGGCTCATGGTGCTGCATGTCACTCTGACGTATCACAGTATTTCATATTACTCTGTCACTTACTCAGAAACAAAAGTCTCCACTATGGCATGATTGAGAGAAAATAATTCATTATATATAAATAATAGCTAAGAACAACATACTGTGAACAGTTTCCAGACTTTGAACATTCAACACAATCAGTTCTTACTTCTTGGGGAAGAAATCTCTTACCTATCTTTTCCGTTACAGTATGCCTTCTTGGAGACAATATTTTAGTGGTAACATCATTTTCTGGGGCATTCAGTTAATTCTGAAAGATGACCATGCCACATGAACCAAAAAAGGAACTGGCAGGAGGAGGAGGGTCCTGGACCATTCTGGAAGTAAGCTGGGTCTTGCATTATTCAGAGTCAACTATTCAGCTGACTTTTGTCAGGGTGGTGACAGAGAAGAGGCAATGAGTGACACCAGGACACACACAGCACACAGAGAGCATGGTCTACTCTTTGTCTTCCTTGCATAGAACAAACATAAGCGGCTTGGTAGAAAGACACGGGGAAAGGTGCCATGGGGGCCAGCATCTGGAAAACATACACCTCAGCGATTTGAGTATTTCCCGTTCAACCTCCTGGACGATAAACCGGGAAAAGGCACCCTTCTGCCCACAGATGTGGACAGCAGCAGCCACCTCTCTGAATGCTTCATTCAATGTGAAGATGCAGCTTGAACAAAAGTTTTTTTTTGTTTGTTTTCTGAGACGGAGTTTTGTTCTGTCACCCAGACTGGAATGCAGTGGTGCGATCTCAGCTCACTGCGACCTCTGCCTCCTGGGTTCAAGCGATTCTCCTGTCTCTGCCTCCTGAGTAGCTGGGAATACAGGCGTGAGCCACCACACCCGGCTAATTTTTGTATTTTTAGTAGAGAGGGTGTTTCACCATATTGGCCAAGCTGGTCTTGAACTCCTGACCTCATGATCCACCAGCCTCGGCCTCCCAAAGTGCTGGGATTACAGGCGTGAGCCACCGCGCCTGGCCAAACAAAAGTTTTTTAATCTCACTGATTCCCTCTCTCAGCTGCTCTGACCAGAGGGGCAGGGCGGGAAAAGTCATGCCACAGACTCTGCCCACAGCAGCCATTCTGAGGTGCCTTTTCAGTCTCTTATCCTTTTTTGAGCTCTCCTCTCCTTAATTTTTGTTTTGTTTTGTTTTCATTGTACCCATTAATCCCCTCAATTTTTTCTTGAATTATAAAAGCAAAGTCAAAAGGTCCTTCGGGATGACTGGGAGGCTTCCTAGGCTAACTTTTGTATTTGAAAATGGAAAAAATAAATTACTTGATATTTGTGATAAAACTTAAGATTTCTTAAAAAGTCTGCACATCAATATATTACCTGGCTTAGAAGGGTGAGGGCACAGCTATCCATCTGCACCCTCTCCTATTTTTTAAAAACAGGCAAAATATGTAAGAAAAGGCTGGTGCACATTGGAAGACAGAGCGTGCCTGTCTATGCCAGTGCTGCTGTGCCTTGCAGCCTGGCAGATGGAGTCAGATGCTGGGGCCTCACGCCCACTCAGGCCAACAACATACCCAAGACTCGACAGCCCGTTCACCAGCACAGGCTGCCCCGAGGGGCAACACTGGCTGTGGAAGTGAAGACACACAAAGCAGGGACTAAAGGCAAATGGGGCTTCATGACGCAGAGACATGAAGACAGAACTGCTGTGGGCGCCAAAGGCAACCTGCAGTGCTCAAATAAAAGGAAAACAGGACAGAAAGCCACACGTTCCACAAGCAGAATCAGTCCTGGTCTTAGATCTGAGGGCATTTGTAGAGGAAAGTCCAAGGCAATGTCCCCTGGGTCTGAGAGAAAATCCCGCGCAGGAGAGGGCAGACAATGCGATGCTCGTCTCGAGGGAGCCTGACCCTGATCCTGACAGGCTGGATACGAGGGAGGTTGAGTATGGCTGTATCCAGTAAGGAAACTGGTAACAGACTTCTCCAGAAAGTGGAAAGAAAAAGCAAAGACTTTCACAGATATAAAATTTGTTTTCAAAACAATTTCCTAGAAAGTTCACTGTGGTTGGGTGGGGAATAAGTGTAACATTTTCATTTCAAATGAGCCATGGTGCTACTAATGGATTATAAAAGAGGATGGCCAGTTCTGGTCTTCCTTCCCTTCCCATAACCCCTGGAACGTTCCTACTCCTGATATTTTCCCTACCCTCACTGCAACCCACCACCATCCCGGCCCAAAATTAATTTGCCGCTGCACCGAACCAGCCTTGACACACAATTGTCAGTTGGATTTCAGTTAAACAATGCACCTAATGCGTGGGAAGAGAAAGTGGGGAGGGCACAAGGAGCATGTTGGCATCAACCTGGAGATGTGTGGACCTTGGACAGAGCTTCTGCTGGCCAGACCCTGGGGAGGATGGGCATCTGCAGTGCAGCGCAGGCTGCAGGTAAACTGAGGTAAGGAAGAACATGGCGGCTTTAGCTGGCCCTGCTTTCTGAGACACCGCAGCATGTGTGTGCTCTTGGGTGTGGGCACCAAAAAATCCATTTTCTTCCAGTTGCTGCTGCCGTTCCACCCTCTGGCTAGAAGAATGCTCTTTACAGAGTCCAGAAGATCAGCCACTTGGTCTTCCTCTGAGGTACAATTCCAATAGGGCTTTAATCCCAAAGATCCAGCGGCCACCAGAGTGCAGAAGTCAGAATCAAATGCTCAGAATCAAAAGGTGTGGCACTCTTGCCCAGCCAGTTTATCAGCAGTTGTATAGACAGATCAGAAAAAACTAATATTTAGTATAAAAACTGTTTTTCAAATGGGGTAATTTCCTGTCCTTCTCCAGAGATCATAATTCTTCATGTTTCTGAGGACCTAAGGAAAAGGAGAACCACAGAAAAGAAAACAGATGATCTTCAAATTACAAACACCACTGAGTGGGCATTTTTCATCGCCGCAACCTACTCTTTGTACCTCCACCTCCATCTTATCTCACTTACTACATCTTTGGGATTTGTGTTTTTGTACTGTATTTTGAAAGCAAAAACTAAATTAAGGATTTTTAAAAAATGGAAACTATCTGTAAACCCCACTCCAACTGAATTTTTTTTTTTTTTTTGAGACGGAGTCGCCCAGACTGGAGTGCAGTGGCCGGATCTCAGCTCACTGCAAGCTCCGCCTCCCGG
The DNA here is from genome assembly GCF_008728515.1 of Papio anubis. Lineage (NCBI taxonomy): Eukaryota > Metazoa > Chordata > Mammalia > Primates > Cercopithecidae > Papio > Papio anubis. The sequence goes on from NC_044985.1 coordinate 2,110,348, forward strand.
GTTCACGCCATTTCTCCTGCCTCAGCCTCCCGAGTACCTGGGACTACAGGTGCCGCCACCTCGCCCGGCTAGTTTTTTTTTTTTTTTTGTATTTTTTTAGTAGAGACGGGGTTTCACCGTGTTAGCCAGGATGATCTCGATCTCCTGACCTCGTGATCCGCCTGTCTCGGCCTCCCAAAGTGCTGGGATTACAAGCGTGAGCCACCGCGCCCGGCCAACTGACTTGTTTTTACAAATACAGTATTTACTTTCAGTAAACATGCATGCATTTTTTTAGTCGGGATTTTTCTTTTATCATTTAATAGCATCTAAACATTTTCTGTGTATCAGTGTAGCTCATTCTTGGATGTTTAAACTGTTTTTAATGCTTTTGGCTTACAAGTAATAGTAAAATAAATTTTTTTCATGTATATAACTTGATTATTTCTTTAAGATATATTCTCAAGAGAGTAATTACTGAGGGTATAACGCCTTGAAGGCTTCTAATGGTAGGTGTACTGCTTTTCAACAAGGGCGATTCGAATGCACAAAGCTTCATCAAGGTAGATCCACAACAGTTTCGTCACCATCTCCCAAACAAATGGCATTATCACTATGTCTGTTTTCTTCCACGTCGCAGATACTAGTGACAGAGCGCTTTAATTTGATTAGTTTCCTCAAATTCATTTATGATTTGTGTTTCCTCTTACTTGAACAGTGTGTCCACATTCTTTGCCCATTTATCTATGGAAATTCTTAGGGTTTTACTGATGAATCTGAATTAATTATTGTTATGGTTACTATATAACCTTCCAGCTGTGATATTTAGTATCATAGTACAGTGTGAGGGATATACAGGCAAATCACTCAAGATCCATGTTCTGGATATTTTTATTTTGAGACAGGGTCTTGCTCGGTCACAGGTTCTCTCTCTGTTACCTAGGCTGGAGTGCAGTCGCTCACTGCAACCCTGACCTCCCAGGCTCAAGCAATCCTCCCACCTCAGCCTCCTGAGAGACTAGGATTATAGGCATGAGCCACTGTGCCCAGCACTTTTTTAGAATTCGTCTAAAGCAGAATAAATCTAAAAAATCCAGAGCCCATCTACATATCAAAACATCACTATGGACTCCACAAATATGTACAATTATTATGTGACAGTTTAAAAGTAAATACGTTTAAATTTTTTCTTAAATCTAGAGCCCAGCTTATTAATATTTTAAGTCACTTTTGTATTCTAATGATTTTTTCAAGTAGCTATTATTCAAGACACACACAACAGGGAAAACATTAAAAGACTTAACGCTAAATTAAATACAAGCATTCCATCTCCATCCCAACATGCTTGTTTTAAAGAATACTTTTTTCGGCCAGGCGCAGTAGCTCACGTCTGTAATCCCAGCACTTTGGGAGGCTGAGGCGGGTGGATCACTTGAGTCAGGAGTTCAAGACCAGCCTGGGCAACATGGTGAAACCCTGTCTCTACTAAAAATACAAAAAATAAAAAATAAATAAAAAGTTAGCTGGGCATGGTGGTGCATGCCTATAATTCCAGCTACTTGGGAGGCTGAGGCATGAGAAGTGCGTGAACCTGGGAGGTGGAGGTTGCAGTGAGCCAAGATCATGCCACTGCACTCCAGCCTGGGCAACAGAGTGAGACTCTGTCTTAAAAAAAAAAGAATAGTTTTTTCAAATACATATTTGTCTTGATCTAAATTTATTCATTCACTAGTACACTGACAGATTTAATGAAAAAAACAAGGAATCTGACAAGAACTCCACAAAAGGTTTGGTTTATGTATCACAAAACTCATGAACTTAAATAACTATAATCATAATTAAAATCCCTTTCTCCTCCTCACCAGAAAAATGAAAAAAAAAAAAAAGCAATTGCATTACTAAATACCGTTTAGAAGACCAACATAAAAGGAAAATGAAAAATATACAGCGGTCGATGTCAGAATGGAAGAATCAATAGGAGATTTTTCTCTTCCTTTTATCCATTATTCTATTGTCTTTACAACGAACAAATCATAAATGGAAAGAAGTACTGTCCCAAAGCCAGCGGTTTGTGTTTACCTTCTCGGCTGGGTTCTTCTGTCTTCTCTTTGTACAGCGTTCCCGTTTCCTTCTCCTTCTGAAAGCGGAGCTGGAGCTGTTTGATCTCTTGGTCGTAGTCCTGCCACTCTGGGACAATTCGCACGGCTGCTTCCAGTTTGGGCTCTTTGGTCATCGGATTATTACACTGTGAAAACCAAAAGAACACACTTCAGCTGAGTTGAAGAAAGGCCACATCATAGAGAATTCAAAGGTTCTTGGGTTACAAGTCCTAACTAGACAAAAACACAATTGTAAGGAACCAAATGATACACTACCGGAAGCAATATGGTAGTGCGCTATGTAAAGCTGTATTTACATCTGCAAAGAATGCGTGAGTGGCTACTGGAAGGCAGAAAAAGTAAAAGTCCATTTGGAAAAATTACAAGGCGCAGAGATCAACTGGAAGCCAAGGAGTGGCTCAGCAGATTGTAAATCGTGGGAACAGTCCCATTAAGTGCTCAGGGGTTTGGTTTCCTAACGTACGTGGGGAAATAAAACCACTGAAGTATTCTATAAGGTAAGAATATTCTGTAAGAATAGCCCTGAAAAACCAAATACTTATACTTACTATACAACAAACTATACTTATTCTATAAGGTAAGAATATTTATAAGAATATTCTCTAAGATAATTATAGCCCTGACAAAAACTATACAATTACAGAGAAAGTCTAAATAAGAATCTAGGAAATTCTGAAATTTAAGAATCTAAATAAAAATCATTAATCATGATTCGTTTATACACCCACTGGATGAACATGCAGAAGCACTGCACACACTTACCAAATCAATGGTTTTTGCCCTTTTCTTAGAGGCGTCATCACACCACGTTTCACACCAAAGCCATTCTTGAGGGAGGGATTTAATTGGCACCTGATGGATCATGTTATTGGGCAGATCCTGTTTGGTTAAAAATAAAAATAAAACACATGTATTTAAAGTTCTGGTGGTACTTATTTATTTATTTATTGAGAGATGGGGTCTCACTCTGTTACCCACGTTGGAGGGCAGTAGTACGATCTCAGCTCACTGCAACCTCCACCTCCCAGATTCAAGAGATTCTTGTTCCTCAGCCTCCTGAGTAGCTGGGACTACAGGGGCCCGCCACCACGCCTGGCCAATTTTTGTATTTTTACTAGAGACGGGGTTTTGCCATGCGGCCCAGGTTGCTCTCAAACTGCTGAGCTTAGGCAATCCACCCACCTTAGCCTCACAAAGTTCTGAGATTACAGGCGTGAGCCACTGCGCCCAGCTAGTTCATGGGGAGCTGAAATGCACAGAACATCAGTGATGTGTACACCTGCTCGTTACGGATCACATGCCAATCACAAATGTTTAAAATGGAAAAGGTCCTTACCAATGCCTTAGAGAAATTATTCAAAACTACAAATTTTAGAGGATCCATAAAACATCCGCCCATAATAAGCAACTGAAAAGCTCTGGCTTAAAACTTACAAATAGCCTGCACCTAACCCTCCCTTCATTAGGGCAATCCTAAGAAAAATACTCCTACTGACTTCTGAACGTCAACTAGAGTGGTGGTTCATAAATTTTACAGGTTTCTGTCAAGGAAGTTCTGAATCTACCTCGTCTTTTGAGACTTGCTCCCAAATAGGTGACATATTTTCTAGCCAATTCTACTCTATGCTTTAAACCTTTTTTCTGAGGAGACCTTCTGACTTTGCCACAATAAAATGTTCCACTGTCCTAAGACTTACGTGGAACAAGGAAATGTACAGAAATGATTGACTGCCATACTTGTAAAGAATGTTCCATGATGGTACAAAAATAAATAGATACTTCTCTACAAAACCCGGTCAACAAACTAAAATTTAAAAATACCTGCTGAAGTGGGTAGATCGCTTGAGCCCAGGAGTTCCAAGACTGGCCAGGGCAACATGGCAAAACCCCATCTCTACAAAAAGTTAGCCAGGCCTGGTGGTGCAGGCCTGTCGTCCCAGCTACTTAGGAGGCTGAGGTGGGAGGATCGCCTTTGCCTGGGAGTTCGAGGCTGCACTGAGCCATGATCGCATCACTGCACTCCAGCCTGGGTGACAGACTGAGACCTTGTCTTAAAAAAAAAGAAAGCTGGATTAAGGTATCAAATACTCATCTTGATTTATCTTAATTTCACTTAAAGTCTTACACACTGTTGACCTTGTGTGGCACTGCTATAGAAAGCTGAATCAAGAACACAGTATGAGTTCCAACTCTGTACTCTGCTTGAAAAAGAGCAGAACTCTACTTCCAGCATTGGTGGACTTAGGTAAATGAGACTGGCTCACCTCCTGAGGAAAACTAGAAGAGCTGAATGAATTACAAAAAGCACACACCTTTTGAAGGCACCAGAGAACTACAAGACAGTAATTACTGGTCCGGGGGAGAAAAACGGCCAGAAAAGATAACTCTGGAATCAGGTTTTTCCCTCAGGATCTATGCTGCTTGGTGAGGCTTTCTGAGGCTTTCGACAGCTACTCAGGCCTGAGGTAACAAAGCTTTGTATGGAAGATCTGTGGTGGTTGAGGGGAGTTCTAGCGAAACCCTTTGCTTTGGGTTGGCATACCAAAAGAACATACACTCGGATTTCGAGTGAGCCAGAAAACGCCCGAGAAGAATGCAGCTCAAATTCCAATCATCAGAATCTTTAAAACGGATTAAAACACTCCTGGATAGCCATTGCCAAGTTTCTGACAAAAAGTGTGACAAAAAGAAACAAACAGGCCAGGCGCGGTGGCTCACGTCTGTAATCCCAGCACTTTGGGAGGCCGAGACGGGTGGATCACCTGAGGTCAGGAGTTCAAGACCAGCCTGGCCAACATGGTGAAACCCTGTCTCAACTAAAAATATTAAAAAATTAGCGGGGCGTGGTGGCACACGCCTGTAATCCCAGCTACTTTGGGAGGCTGAGGTTGCAGTGAGCGGAGACTGTGCCACTGCACTCCAGCCTGGGCAACGAGAACAAAGCTCCATCTCAAAAAAAAAAAAAAAAGAGAGAGAGAAACAAAAACTGTTAGGTGATACCATTTTTGAACTCAAATTATTTCCCAAAATAATTCTGCAAAAACAATGCCTGACACACTACAGAAGATAAACAGATATGTGATAGATAGTATGAACAAAAGAATAACAGAAATAATACAACAGAATCAGATCCACAGTAGCTCCATAAATTAGAAGATACCAGGTATCACACAAATTTTAAAGTAAGTAGAGCCGGGCACTGTGGCTCATGCCTGTAATCCCAGCACTTTGGGAGGCCGAAGCGGGTGGATCACAAGGTCAGGAGATTGAGACCAGCCTGGCCAACATGGTGAAACCCCGTCTCTACTAAAAATACAAAAATTAGCCGGGCGCGGTGGCACACGCCTGTAATCCTAGTTACTCAGGAGGCTGAGGCAGGAGAATCACTTGAGCTCGGGAGGTGGAGGCTGCAGTGAGTGCCACCCAGAGCATGCCACTGCACTCCAGCCTGGGACAGAGTGAGATTCTGTCTCAAAAAAAAAAAAAAAAAGTTTATCTTTTACTATTCCATGGTGATAGAAGAGAAGAAAATGAACAAATTAAACTCGTGTTTACAGATACAGGCTTTAACAGTAAATCTATAAAGAAAAGCAAATGATTACCATAAAAGTCGTGATGCTAGACACTTTTGTTAGGGAGGAAGGGTGGCTTCTGGGATGCTGATAATGCTCTAGTTCTTGAACTAGGTTGTGGTATCTGGGTATTTGCTCCACAATAATTCCTGGATGTATGTGAATATGTGTGCATGTTTTTTGTATACTTTTCTTTATGGATGTTACATATCACAATAAAGGTTTAAAAAAATTTAAGTAGACTTAAGCAAAACAAAATGCTTAAAATATGTGAAATATGTATCCAAAACCCTTAAACTACAATCTCACCTCTGAAAAATGCTTCACATTAACAAACAGTAATTTAGCTAGCCTTGAAACACATCATGGTTTCTGACACAGAAAAAGGGGAAGTTGTGAGACTATACTGTGATTCTCTACTACGAACCCTGAGCTATTTAGTTCCTACAGCAGAAAAACAAACTGACCCGAGCTGGCGGAAAAACAAACCTACGAGGTTAGTTTGAGTACAAAATACAAAGATATGCTAATGGTTCAGAGAGGCAGCATCCTCCTTCCATCTCTCTCCCCAGCCAGCATCAGATCTATGACATTTTTCATGCTGATACGTCTTCTCTTGAGGGCAGATAAAAATCTCTCTCACACACACACGCACACACACACCATGAAAAAACAAGACACCGTCTTGAGAGGAGAGGATTGAGGACACAAATAATACTTCATTTTCTGATGCAACTCTGTATACCCGCCACTCACAGTTAACCATAAAAAATGGACACTTACTTGATCAAGATTTGAAAGGCTGTTAGGGTCCTGACTCAGACCTTGGTACTGTCCCCTGAGTCTGTCACCAGCAGCTATTTTCCTAAACTTCTTCAGATCCACAACATATAGTGCACTGAACAAAGAAGACCCACTTGTTACAACCAACCACGGAATACAACAGGAAAACTAAACCCAATGAATCATGGAATAGGCCACTAGCCAAATATTCCAGCTTTTTGTTGAAAAGGTATGCTGCAGCCCTACAGTGGAGTTAAACTGTGCTGCTTTAAGATCTCTAAGAAAGTCACTGCAAAATCTATCCTGTGCCATGCTTTTGTTACTGTTCCGTATTTGCCATCCAAAAGAAGTAATCTCAGACAAAAGATTTCTAGCAAATGCGGCAGTAATAAAAGTCATAGTAACTGGTAACTATTATTCAATGATATCCTGATGATGTCTTCAATGTTACAAGGGGGAAAAAATCCCAGAGTGTTTCAGTCCTTACAGTTCTTTTGGACCAGGACTGTAAAGAATGAAGCCGCCATCACTACACCCCAGCAGTAATGCACGAGCCGCTTTCTACAGGCTCCTCTTCCCTGCACGTCTTCAAATCACACTTCTCGCAGAGAAGAGAATGGAGTGCTCATTAGAAATGTCACAACGCACACAGTTCGACCTAAAAGGTCTACTTCGAGGAATTTATCCCACAAACATATCTGAGATATGAAAAATAATTTATTTATTCACTGCAACATGGTAGGTCATAGGAAAAAACTATAAATAACACTCATGCACTGGAATAATATGCAGCTATGAAAAGGAATCAGGTCTCTTTCTATTCACTGAGAAGATGTATATGACATTAAGTTAAAAAAAAAAAAGCCAAGTTACAAAATGTATAAATAGGTAGCATATTTTGTGTGAAAAAAGAATACACATTCACAGCTATTTCTGTAAGAATTAAGAAAATCTGGAAAGACAGACAGTCAAAAGTTGGGAGGTTATCTGTTGTGAGAACAGGAACTGAGTAGGAAAGAGAGAGACAGGATTAGGACTTTTTTTTACACTGTGTATTTTATTTTATTTTTATTTTTTTGAGATGGAGTCTCTCTCCATCACCCAGGCTGGAGTACAGTGGCGTGATCTCAGCTCACTGCAACCTCAGCCTCCCAGGTACAAGCAGTTCTCCTGCCTTAGCCTCCCGAGTAGCTGGAATTACAGGCGCCCATCACCACGCCCAGCTAATTTTTGTATTTTTAATAGAGACAGGGTTTTGCCCTGTTGGCCAGGCTGGTCTTGAACTCCTGACCTCAGGTGATCTGCCTGCCTAGGCATCGCAAACTGCTGGGATTACAGGCATGAGCCACTGCGCCCAGCCACTGTGTATTTTTTATAATTTTTATTTTTCAACCATACCAATGTATTACCTATTCACAATTTTAACCACACAAAATCAATTTTAGGAAAACCCCATCACGGTGTTAGGAGTGCTTCTTTTCAGTACCTGATATGATACTTTCGCCCAGCTAAATGACTGGCCCAGTACCCTGACTTCCAGAACCTGTAGCCGTCCATTTCTCTTCGGCTGTCACAGAAGGGAGTGTAACCGTAAGGAGCACCATCCAAACTGAAATCTCTCAACTCTTTCAGATCTGTTCGGACAATCTGGAGGATATCGAGAGTCATTCGTTAAGCAACCATGCAGACAGCTCTAATGCTGTTTCCTTAAGATACAGAGTGGCTCGCTTAAGGCAGCATGGAAGGCTGCTCAGTGGTGAGTGGCACAGGCACTACCGGCAGATGGACTTTGCTTCCTCCACTTGTTAGTAGGTTGACTCACTAACATATAAGACGCTTAGCAAGGTGTGTGGGGGTAGGAATAAAACAAATTTCAATTGCTTAGGCTTTCTGTGCCTCAGTTTCTTCATCTATAAAATGGAGATAATGACAGTACCTATGTCATGGGGTTGTTGGGAGGATTATGTACGTTAACACATGGATGGACAGATGTAGAATAATGCCTTGCCCATCTTAAGTACTCAACAAGGATTAAATGTGGCTATGTTAGAATCAGGAAGGCACACTTCAGGCTGAGCCAGTGGAAGAGAATTCCAAAGAGGTGAGTGAAGTCTCCGTCCCGGTGACTTTCACACACATTACATCCTTCCACTCAGGTGGCTGACTCAGGTTTCCGCCCGCTTGGGCTGAAGTGGAAGGCTGTGGGCAGAAATACATTTATGCTGTTGGAGTTTGTACGCTCTAAAATCACATGTTCCCTTTCATTAAGTCAAACCCTGACAGCTGGAAGAATATCCGGAGGTTCCCTATTGCCAAAGCCATGCATCCACTTAAGTTTCGTCTATTACCCATGACAATAACTCCTACCTTTTGGGCAGATAATTAGAGATGATGGCAAGCACTGCTAAACGTTAATTTTCTAATTTTTACTTTTCAAGTTAAATGAATTAAGTCAGATACAAAATTGCACACATCATGTTATCACAATGATGTTAAAAAGACAGAGAAAAAGATGTAAAGGAGATAAGCTAAATGTTTAAAAAGTGATCACATCTGTGTGATACATATTTCCATATTTTCTAAATGTAAAATAAGCATGTCCTTTTCCATAACTGGAAAAAAATAGCATTTAAAAAGAAGCAATTTGTTGCTTTTAATACAAACTGTCAAAACTTGGCCTTTAAGGGCCTACCTGATCAGCATCCACAAACAGGAACTTGTCAACAACTAGTGGGAAAAGCACATCCAGGAAGAGGATCTTGTAACCCCAGATGATACGCTGTTTTTCAGTCTGTTGATGAAGCCACCGGGGCCATTTGTACTGAACAAGCTCATACTGAAAATTGTATTCGTTTGCCATGTAAGGTATAAACTCCTGTTTTGAGACATGGGAACAACAAATAATCATTTCTTCTGATTAAGAAAACTGCTTTCATAATGTAAGCCAACCACCATGATACGGGACAAATAAAACACATTTACCAAAACAGTGGTCTTACAAAGACTGGCCCTGACCCACTCATGACTATAGACAAGAACAGATATAAACCTGTGTGAAATCCCCATTTCTTTATGACTTCTGGTCACCACATGAAATCAGAGAATGTTCAAGAGAAGGATTTTAGATGTGCATCCCTTTGTGTGTGTTTTTACCGCACATGAACTTTAAGTCCATTTGTCTGAACTTGACTTCAGTAAGGCATTTACCGAGCTTGATGACAAGCCTTCCTCAAGGCCAGATCTAATCCGGGGAATAACACTGCAAAGCCAGAACTCTGGACAAATATGTTGCCCTTTACGAATAAGTCTTTCAGATTCTAAGTACAAGCACCTTTAGGGGGCCAGCAGGAAAGTGCTTATCAAGGAGAATGGTTATTGAATATATTAAAAGTCATTTAGTAAATTCTACAGGAAAAAAAAGGATGCAAATAAATCAACTTAGATGACAAATACTGGCTGATATAAATAATGCAGAACGCATTCCAAGGACGTGTTTTGTTTGGCACAGAGGAAGCATGACTTCCATACATCATCTGGGAGTGGTTCATGCTCACACCAGTCATGCTCCTGAATGTAAACCATTGCTGTGCTTTCTAACTGAAAGCAAGCACGCAGGCTTCCGAGGAAGGAAACGTTATCTCATAAGACACCGCTCCTAATAACAACAACAACACGCTCTCCTACTATATTATCCACGTTTTTAAACACAATTTAACTGTTTCCCTCAAACAGACCAATCTGGAAGAATAACCAAAATAGAAATATGCAACCAAATTAGGGTATCTTAGTAAATGGAAAATTTGCTAAAGTATACAGATAAAACAAAAGTCATGAAACATATACAGTAAATATCTCCTTAATAAGAATGTTTTCCCTTCCTCTGCGAAACAAACCTTAAATGTGGGGGACAAGTAATTCTTCAAGAACCAGAATTTCACAGGAGTCTTGGTATTCTTCAGCACGGATAGCATCATTATGCTGCCAAACAAAAGCAGAAAATTAATAATAGTTTTCCAATGGGATTTAACCTCCACATGATGTAGAGTCAATCACGAGACACCTAAATGCTCTTTATGGCAGAGCTAACTAATGGCTCAATTAGGCAGAGGGAGATGCTCAGTGATGGAAAATGAAAAATTGTACTTACTCCAGCTTATGAAGTTATCACTGAAAAGAAGGGGCATTCCTCACCTACAAAACTACACTTAACTGACAGAGGCAAATGTTTTAATTCTGTTACACCTCTAAATAAACTGCTTCATGAACTGATATGTTGGTTATGGTCCAGATAAACACTGGAGATGGGGGTAACTGACATCACTCTCCAAAACCCCTGTCACACACAGCAGCATCTGGTGCTGAGGGAAGAATGTGTAACCACAGCGCCTCCTGCAGCCTACACAGAGGTCCTGCTTCAGAGAGGAAGGCTACCAGCTCCCGCCTCCTTACTCAGAAAACAAAACCACAATAATGAACCGAGGAATTTAATCAAATTCAGTTGTTATTAGTGTCACTATTTTAGGTAGGCTATTATTTCTTGGAAATAAGAGGGCTAAAAATATGAAAAATGACATTTTGATTTTCTATACTAGATCTGTAGTGAAAAATTAAGAGTGAACAGAGCCCTGGCAATGAGAAAAGTGACTCTCAGGCCTTCCTGACACTGTAACAAGGCACTCCCGAGTGCCTCTGGTCACCACTACATCAGTCAGCCCTGGCCTGTGGCCTCTTCTGCCTCTAGCTGTGTGACCTTAGAAAAGTCCCTTCACACTTGAGGCCTCAACCTGTTTATAAAATAGAAGTGTTCGTATGTAAGAACTAAGGTCCCTCCTGGCTCTAAAATCCTGTGAATCTTTAGAAGGCAGCGAAGTACCATGGTTCTGTTCTCATTCTATTCTCTATGTCAACCTCCTAATCTCTGGGTTAAGCAATGTTTGGCAGGCAGTAAACATTAGCACAGTCTATGAAGGTGTACAGTGATGTTAAAAGGCTACAGCCTTGTAATATCCAGAGGCACTCACTACATAGCTCAACTTCACAGAGATGACGGGATCGAAACAAATCCAATTATAAATGGCAAGCCAGTCACAATGCTCAGAGTGCTTCAAAGACACAGAAGTATGAGCAGAATCCCATAAAACCTTTCCTCTCTAAATAAGAACACTGACAAATTCATTCATACATAATGAAATCATCAACAAGACTGACCGAAGAAATCTTTCGTAGAGATGACCAGATGCAACGGAGAAAATATTAATTATGTCATCTTTATCTTGCTTCATTTCCTCAGCCTTCTGTCCTCCTGTAAAGCCCCTATAACAATAAGAGTAAAAACAAGACTACTTGAAATACTGGTACAGACACACAGCCTTTTAAAGTAAGAGGAAAGAGATGGCGCTTCCCATCTTTCCCTAGCAGGTGAGCTGCAGCAGGAGCGGTTATGAAGCTTCCCTCACATCCTGGAGAGAGCACGAGACCGACAAAACCAACCTATGGGAAAACAAAAAGAATGTTCACTCCCTGACAGTGTTGCTTTAGGAAGAGACTGAACACAGGCTGCACCAGAATACAACTTACACAACGGGAAGTCAACTGAGCAGGGAGCAGTCAAATTTCCAAAGAGCAGGAACAGGTAATGAGAGTCACAAAGTATGGAGCAGAAGTAACTTCCCCATTAGGAGACACGAACCTCTTTTGGATTAATCAAGTGAAAATACTCATCTATGCCAAATATAAGTGTGAGATGTAGCTGCACGAAGTAGAATGTGAAAGGCCCAGACGGGATTCCAAGATGCAAAAAGAAGGGATGGACGATGCTAATATCTCAGTTTTTCCTTAAAAACATAACTCTTTATAATGTCAATTTACCATTTGAAAGAATCCCAAAATCCAGATTCATTCTCACTCGTTCCATCACTCAGCAAGTCTTCGTTCACCATATCTGCCTTCTTCTGAACCTGCAATCAAACGTGATAAACCTTACTCCCAGTATGTCTCATAGGCATAAAACTGCCTCTCACTGGACGTACGCTGTGAGCCTGTCATCAACAGGGAATTATCAATCAATTCTCTCACAAACAGGCACGACCCCACCCAGAGTCTAGAAGGATTCAACAGAAGTATCTCCACCAGGACATTCACATCAAACCTTATGTGAGGAGACAGCAACCACTTTTAATGAGACGAACCCCATTTTCAGCTTGCAACATAGGCAGAGAGCCGCAAACGCAACTGTGCAGTGAAATCAGAAGCACGATTCACTGAACCAACAGCTAGTTCCAGGGAAGAGTGTGGTGCTGGGGCGCTATCTGTTGGGAGGGAGGTATTCCATGCTATGACCAGTTTTCAGATTCACTGGCACAAACAGGGGTTTCTTCTTGGCAGCACAGTGACCATTTTTCTGCTCGACTATGCATGGCCTATTCTAGGTTTCACTGTGTGTAATGATCATTTATTCCAGAATACACTGTACTTGAATTTAAGGTACTAAACGCTTCAACATTCAGAGAACGGAAAGTAGAAGTCAAAATAAATTAAACAGGACTATCATTTTATTATTGAAAATTTTCATGGCCATTTCTCCCAATATTCTGAGAAGAGAATCATCAACAATACTATGAATTGTGGCTATATAAACAACATAGCATCTGTGAGAATATTTTATAGAAAATGGGGCATGTTCTGCACACTGAGATTACCCAAAAGGTACAATCTTCCAGTTGAGGAAAGCCACAAACTCACACTTACCAAGACATTTTGCCTTAAAGCAGTATCCCTGTAACTGCCATAGCAAATTCCAAAGACACTCTTGGGCTGGTTCCAAGATACATATTTTTACATGACAGCTGTCCAATAACAGAACACCACTACTTTTACCAAACTCACCTTCACTTTAATAATTTTGCTTTTGAAGTTGTTGAGGACGATAACCACATCATCAGCATCAGGGGGAGAATCGGTGCCATCATGGCTTTGCGAGAAAAGAAAGGTCAATATTACAAGGTACAATTCTCAAAAGGCAGCAAATGCTCTCAGAGCATCTGAGTCCATCATCCTTCTCATAAAGGAGTTTTCCAGATCCAACTATCTTCTTGCTCCTTAAGCTCCTTCAAGCTGCACAGAAGCACGTGTTGAAATCTCTCTTTATATAAGGTGCATGCCCAAACCTCCTTCGTGAGTCCTCTTTCAAAATTACCCATCACGCAGTGAGAGGAACCGATGTGTGGTAACCACATGGTGAGTACTAAACAAACACCTGTGTTCAGAAGCTCTGAGCCAAGCAGTGTCTTTGGTAAAGGAGTGCAGGGGGAACAGGACCCCTGAACCATTACTGGAACCACACTGCTTCCGTTTTTTTGTTTGTTTGTTTGTTTTTTGAGACAGAGTCTTGCTCTGTCACCCTGGAGTGCAAGTGGAGCAACCTCAGCTCAATGCAACCTCCACCTCCCAGGTTCAAGTGATTCTCCTGCTTCAGCCTTCAGGTAGCTGAGTTTACAGGCGCCCACCACCACATCTGGCTAATTTCTGTATTCTAGTAGAGACAGGGTTTCACCATATTGGCTAGGCTGGTCTCAAACTCCTGACCTCAAGTGATCCACCCTCCTCGGCCTCCCAAAGTGTTGGGATTACAGGCATGAGCCATCACATCCGGCCACTACTCTTTAACTGGAACAGTGTTGTAAAGAAAATCTGCTTGCTATTTCTGCCTGGAGGCAACAATCAGTCAACAACAGGCCCTGTACTCAACTCAGTGTCTATACGCTATGAGAAGAACTACAACAAACTCTATTTGCAGGCAGACAGGAGCAGAGGAAGAAAAATTAAATTTATGTTTCTCTATTAATCAACAGCAATGCCTAAAATTTCCAGTCACCAAATTTCAAGGTGCGGAAGGTGATAATTCCAACATGAACTCACTGCATTTGCTGTCAGCTAGCAGAGAGTGGGGTTCTCAGACAAAGGAAGATCCTGCGGGGGGGAGCCCTGAACAGCTAGGAAGAGGGGGCACCACGCTCCTGGGAAGGGGAGGGCTGGCAAGGGCCACGGCATCCAAAAGGGAAGGAGTTTGGAAGTGCATCCAAAATTTTGTAAAACCTTATCTGAAGAAAATGTTATTTGGAAAAAAAACCTTCTACTGTTTACAATGGTGTTATTATAACACAGAATTCTTCTCTTTCCTAGGTAAGAACCAGGCACCAATCCACTGTTTCATGTGTGTCACTATGGAGCTAATTAAGGCAAGGATATACTATAGGGTGCTTCAAATGTGCCCTAATGGAAATCATCACCTAAACAAACTGGCAGGAGGTCTTTTCACACAGCTTAAAACTAATTTAAATTGTGTTAAGCAGAATTTATATCAAACTCTTTTAAAGGCAACATAATTATTTTTAAACTAATAAATATGTGCAGTACACCTTAAGGTAAAAGCTGGCCACAGAGGGAATGTTCTTACTATACCACCACAGACCAAGGAAGACCACACGAACAGCACGAAGTTTCCATGTACGGTGCATTTGCACATCACTCAGGGTCAACACACACACTCCCTGGGCAGAAAAGTTTGGCTGTTCTTTCTTTCTTTTCTCCTTTCTTCAAGTTTCTCATCTGCCTATCTATGAGCTGCATCACAGTGATAGAATGATTAGATTCTGGGATATTGTTAGCACAAAGGAATAATTAAAGAATAAAGCCTCACTATACTCATTAGCATCTATACCTCTTATTATCTAATTCTACTCTAACAATTCTTCTCTATTTAATTTCCTGGGAAAACCATGGTTTCATCACACATACAACTGCAAATTAAATTCAGGTTGCCTGACTGCCAGGGTAGAATTCAATTAGAGCTACTGCTCATTTCTAAATGTTCTGGGAAAATGTACCTGCATCACTTACTCCTACCTGTAAATTCTATAAATATCTTCAGAGCGTCCCTTCCTAAGTCTGAGGATCCAAGCTCCTGGGTTGGCTTTCAGCTGAAAGTAGCCCTAGGACAAGAAGAAAAGTTCAATGTTAGCTCTCTTCAAAACACCAAAATGCTATTTCTGAGGAACAGTTACTTCTATCTCTGAAATATCAATCAACTATAATGTGAATAACACAGTAAACAAATCAATGTAACTCTTAAAAAACCAAAACTACACATTAAAACCTCTAGCACAGGCCAGGCGCGGTGGCTCACGCCTGTAATCCCAGCACTTTGGGAGGCCACGGCAGGTGGACCACTTGACGTCAGCAGTTCGAGACCAGCCTGGCTAACATAGTGAAACCCTATCTCTACTAAAAAAGTACAAAAATTAGCTGGGCGTGGTGGTGGGTGCCTATAATCCCAGCTACTCAGGAGGCTGGGGCAGGAGAATCGCTTGAACCTGGGAGGTGGGGGTTGTAGTGAGCCGAGATCACACCACGGAACTCCAGCCTGGGCAGGAGTCTCAAAAACAACAACAAAAATCTGGTACAATAAAGGCCAGTCGCACCAAGAAATCGTCTGCTCTTTAGCTGTGCTTCAGGGAAGAATCAACGTGTGATGCATGAATTTAAGTGTCGCACTTCCAAAGAAAAGAAGAAGGCTGTCAGCTCGTGAGCAATCTATTTTCAGGAGCCAATTCAGTTATAGTATTCCAGCATGTTTTTTCTTTCGACATGTAATTCCAACCTACAAATTTAGCTGAACTAATGATTTCTATATTGACCAAATTCACCCCATAATGAATTTTAATCTCACTCTGTGGTTAAGAATGCTAACTGCTCCATCGTAAATTACAGGGCCCAAATTAACGTAACTACAATATCGCTATCTGATGAATAGATTATTTACCAGATTGGCCATAACAATGGTGTCCACGATGACCGGGTTGGCTGAAGTTCCTAAGGTAAACTGCAGTCCCCGTGGAGGCTGGCCTGTGGTGATGTCGTAGCAATGACCTTCCAGTAATAGGTACTCCAGCTCATACTCAGCAGCCACTATACTGTCCACCTGCAAGCCAAAATCCAATCACTTGAATGCACTCAGAGACAACATGAATAAATCTGAAATGCATTATGCAACGTAAAGGAAGCAGACAAAAAGGACTTACATAATATATGATCATATTTTAAGAAATTCAAGAAAAGACAAAACTATAATGACAGAAAGCAGATCAGTTGCTGCCTGAAACCAGGCGAGAGGAGGCTAATGTCTGCAAAGGGGTATAAAATAACTTTTGGGGTAATGGAAATGTTCTGCATCTTGGCTATGGTGGTAGTTAATGACTGCATACAATTATAAAAACTGGGTTGGAAAGAGAAAGGAGAAAAAAAAATAACAAAGTTACTCTAAAAATATGAATGAGGATAAGACACTAAACGTTGAAAAAAATTAAAGACCTATATGCAAAGACATCCTATAGTCACATATCAGTAGAAAAACTTGCACACAACATTCATAGCAGCATTATTTACAACAGCCAAAAAGTAAAAACAACCCAAATGTCCATTTGTGAAAGGATAAATAAAATGTGATATGTCCATAAATGAAATATTATCTAGCAAGTTAAAAAGAATGAAGCATCGATACATACTACAACATGGATGGATCTTGAAAACAATCTGTTACGTGAGAGCAGCCAGCTACAGAAGACCACATTTGATTCTATTGAGACAAAATGTCAGAACACGCAAATCCATAGAGATAGAAAGTAGATTAGCAGTTGCCAGGGGCTGGGGAAATGGAGAGTGACTGCTAATGAGTATGGGGCCTTTGCTGGGGATGCTGAAAACATTTTAAAATTACATAGTGGTGATGGCTGCACAACTCTGTGAGGACACTAACACTTCTCAACTGTACACGTTAATGAGGAAAAGCTTATGGTACATGAGTTCCATGTGAACAAAGCTGTTGTTTTAAAAAATATCATCCCTAAACACTGATGTCTCAGAGGCCCCCTAGACTGGGATTCAATCTGCTCTATTACACATGATTAGGTATTTGGAAGCAATGATAGTCTTACCTCTTCTAAATAAATATTATCAAGATCATATGGTGTTCTGACAGATTCTACCATCCAGCTTTCAGGTGTGTTCAAATTCAGAGTGAACAATGGAGACTGAGGCATATCCAAAAATTTTGCTATTGGACCCTTAGCAAAACTATTGTCTGAAGTGAAAGAAATCTCTGGTTCTAAGACATAACGGTAAAAGCTGAAATTGAAAAGGAAAGTGTTAGATATTTTTCTATGTGACAACGGTACTTGAGTGTACAAGCCCTTACACAGGTAAACAACTGGTTAAAACAAATTCGATTTGGAGGAGTACCCTTCCAGATTGGGAAACGTGTTTCCAAAACTATCTTTGACCTAATGATGCCTCCTGTGGTTGCTATAGATGCAAGAAAAGGCAAACAAGGACAGCACTGAGGAGGAGGCCACTCTTTCACATGGATGGCCGTCAGGGTCACAATTAGGTCCTGGGCATTTTCCTCCCTTCAGGGAGGATTCATTTTTCTCTTTAAAACCAATTCCTAAAAGCTGATTGGACTCCCAGGCTAGTCCTGAAAACACTAATAATTTAAACGTTTCCCCTGTACAAGAATAACGGTGGAAGCTGGGAACCCTTTGGTTACTTGCAAATGCTGTTTCAATCCACCTAGAAGCTAACCTATAAAACACAGCACACTGGCAAGTTAGAAATTTCCCACAGCCACAACACTAAGTGCTTTTTGTATCACTTTTTTCATAAACAGCCATTCCTAAACTCATGACAATATACAGCTAAGCAAGCTTCCTCTAACATGTATATTCCAACTTGAAATGAATATTCTTCTTCTTCTTCTTTTTTTTTTTTGAGACGGAGTCTTGCTCAGTCGCCCAGGCTGGAGTGTAGTGGCGCAATCTCGGCTCACTGCAAGCTCCGCCTCCAGGGTTCCCCGCCTCCCAGGTTCTCCTGCCTCAGCCTCCTGAGTAGCTGGGACTACAGACGCCCGCCACTACGCCCGGCTAGTTTTCTTTTGGATTTTTAGTAGAGACGGAGTTTCACCGTGTTCGCCAGGATGGTCTCGATCTCCTGACCTCGTGATCCGCCCGTCTCGGCCTCCCAAAGTGCTGGGATTACAGGCGTGAGCCACCGCGCTTGGCCAATATTCTTCTTTTAAGATGAAAAGCACAAATGGGGCCAGGCGTGGTGGCTCATACCTGTAAACCCAGCACTTTCGGAAGTGAGGCAGATGGATCACCTGAGGTCAAGAGTTCGAGACCAGCCTGGTCAACATGGTGAAACCCCGTCTCTACTAACAATACAAAAACTAGCTGGGCGTTATAGTGTGCACCTGTAATCCCAGCTAGTAAGGAGGCTGAAGCAGGAGAATCGCTTGAACCCAGGAGGCAGAGGCTGCAGTGAGCCAAGATCATGCCACTGCACTCCGGTCTGGGTGACAGAGCAAGACTCCATCTCGGGGGGAAAAAAAAAAAAAAAGAAAAGGCACAAATGCAAACAGCCTGGATTAATGCCACCTAAATGCTACAAACACACTATGTTCCTAGAACTTCTGATTACAGTGAAATCTGGCAAAACTGAACATTTAGTAAATGACCATTTCAAACATGATGTCCACCTATAAATCCATCTGATCCTCCGACATGCAATCAGACCTTGGATTCAGTACTATTCTTCAACTGTTTTCTTACATAGCATGTTTTACCTTTTTAAAGGCATGTCGGAAAGTTTGGATTGGCAGTTCATAAATACTCTCAGATTCATGTTTATCAGCTGAGCCAAAACCTAGAAGGAAAACCAGATGACAAAATACTTAGGATTTGTTTCTTCAGAAATTTATTATTTGACACTGAGATATTAGTATCTCAAGAAAAGATATAAAGATAACAGCCATAGAGTCTGCACTGGAGAAACTTCTGGAAAACACAACTCTACTGCACAATCTACATCACACATACATAGGACGTAGCCAAAAATAATGGGAAGTAGGCTGCTGCAGCTCACTGCTCCTCACACAAAGGCAGTTCCTGCGGGGAAGCAGCAGGCAGATCGTGGAAAAACCACAGGTCTCAGAGTCACCACTGACATGCCAAACGATGAAAAAACAGAGATACCAACACTCACAAAAAAGGTTAGGGATTTATTCAGCAATGAATGTTGGACTGACTGTCTTTGTCAAAGCTCTTTTAAATGTCCTAAAATTGTAACACACTATACATGTCTAAAACACATGCCAAAACAAATAATCCATGGCAGTTATAAAAAAGGAAAAATGAAAAAGCATATTTATTTTACCTCTTTGCCATTATAAATTAAAATACAGCATAACTTAATTCCAGGATGTTTTACTGTAAATGAGGATGTTAATCACTTTTTTAAATTACATGAGGCAGCCACCCACATTTGCACCAACGTTCCAGGGCTGTGAAGCTGTTTCAGAGCCACTGTCAATCTTTGTGAAGACTGCTCTGCCCTAGAACCCCATATAGCATTGTCCAGTGCCTGCTGAAGGTAACTCAAGGAAAATGAAGCTCTCAGTGAATTTCAGAGCATGTGACAACTTCAAACAAAGGTGATGTGCACTGCCTGCACAGCGTTCCTACCAAGAGCAAGGGAGCAAGTCTCTGTGCTTCTCTGGTGACAGGGTCAACGACAGCCACGACATCAAAGTACGTCTCCCCTTCCTTCGGCCTCAGTTTAATTGCACTGAAAGATCAAAAGGATAAAACATTAACCTGGAGGACACAGGAAACAAAAGCTTTTTTTGTACAATATAACCTTCAACCTTCTTAGCATTTCAAAGAACTTTAGATCTAGAAAGACTAGACCTTGATAATGGCCAACTATATGATTCTGTCTATCCCAAAGATTGCAAAATCTTAATAATGGATCTGAAATGGATTGAAAGAGAGGAAGAACAGCTTGAAATTTTATTTAACCAAAAACTGAGAAAAGCTACTGAAGTTAGCTTGTGATAGTCATTAAACATTATGCCAATTTTTACTTCTTGGCAAGAAGAGTACGAAGAGAAAAGGAATAAATCAATTTTTAAAAAATAATAAAAGAGCATTCCAGAAAACCTGCAAAGCAAAGAAAAAGGAAAAATATAATCACAAAATATTCACTATCTCAGCCCACTTAGCTGCATCTCTATGTAATCCTTTCTAGATCCCTGTATAAACATTAGTTGTAGATACAGATTAGCAATTTCAAAAGTTTCCTTCCATCTCCCACTACTGCAGCATAAAGATTTCCACATGCTATTACACAACAAGCACCCTGAGTAAGAAATAATACGCTATTTTCCAAATGAAGCTGTCAGAGTTTACTCCAGCTTTTCTTTACTGCTGGACATACAGATGGCTTCCAACCTGTAAACAATTTGTACGACCAACTTTCTCCACATTTGGAAATTTCTTTAGAGTCAAGGAAGTGCTAGACATGAGATGACAGAGTCAAAGGATACAAATACTTTTGTGGCTAATAAGTATTGTCAAGCACATTTCCTGAAGAACTAAACAAATTTACAAGGCCAAAAAATAAATTTCACCATATCCTTTGTCAGCATTAAGTTATAGATATTTTGCCTGTTCTTTTCCTTATTTACTTTTTTAGAGACAAGGTCTCACTCTGTGGCCCAGGCTGGAGTGCAGTGGTATGATCGTGGTTCACTGAAGCCTCTAATGTCTGGGTTCAAATGATCCTCTCAACTTAGCCTCCTAAGTAGCTAGGACTACAGGCACATGCCACCATGCCGGGCTAATTTATATTTTTTTGTAGAGATGGGAGTCTCACTATATTGACCAGACTAGTCTCAAACTCCTGGCCTCAAGTGATCCTCCTGCCTTGGCTTCTCAAAGCGCTGGCATAAGCCACCACACCTGGTCCTTGTCTCTTTTTTGTTTTGTTTTTAAAGACAGAGTCTCGCTCATTCACACAGGCTGGGAGTACAGTGGCATGACCTCAGTTCACTGCAACCTCCACCTCCCAGGCTCAAGCAATCCTCGTGCCCCAGCCACCAAAGTAGCTGGGATTACAGGCACATGGCACCATGCCCAGCTAATCTGCGTATCGTCAGTAGAGACGGTGTTTTGCCATGTTTGCCAGGCTGGTCTTGAACTCCTGGCCTCAAGTGATCTGCCTGCCTTGGCCTCCCAAAGCACTGGGATTACAGGCGTGAGTCATCATGCCCAGCCCCCTTGTCTGTTCTTAACTGAACGGTAACTTCCTGTTGCATGGACTCCCTGTGAAGTCACACTGACTTTGGTGACTTAAAAGGAGCAGGGACCTCTAATGAACGTTTAAAAGGACTCAGTTTGAAAGGATTTAAAATTATACCCAATTTTTGAAAACCGTTAACTGTTTAAACCATTATAGTTTGTTTGCTCTGAACAATACTATAATGTGGTTACGATACTAACCACTACTTTTATATTTTTACCAAACAACATTTACCTAAGTGGAATGAATACAAAAGAATACCACAAAACAGCATAACCAAGAAAACTGGAAACAATTTACATGCTCATGAAGGTTATTTCACATCTTAACTGCTTTGGAAATAACCATCAGAATAGCTTTGGGACCGTGTTGAGGTGGGTGCTTTCAATCTCTGGTGTTATTAACAATTTCAGATTAAATCCACTGCCGGTGATTATTCTTCCAATACAACGAAACTTCTGTTACTCTAACACAACTGTTCTCACCGTGCGGCTCCAGAGCAGCGGCATCAGCTTCCCCTGGGCATCGGTGAGCAGCAAGACAGGATCCAACCCAGACTTACTGAATCAGAAACTCTGGGGACGGGTCCAGCAATCTGCATTTTAACAAGTTCTCTAAGTAAAACCCACATTTTGAGAGCCACTGCCCTAATATAATTTGCACCTCTCTGTTATTCTAGAATTCTAGAAGGAAAAGCTCATTAGAAAATAGCATTCTACAAAGGCTCACAAGGGAACCAGAGAGTCTCAAACAGGACTCTACACAAGAGGGTAACCTCAAGTCACGCCTGCCCACACCAGGTTTGGGGTAGAGTTTCACACATGTTCACATTCCGAGCCAGCAGTGTTCTAGGTGATCAGCAACAGGCACACCAGAAATTGACCCTGTGAGCTCCTTTACTCACCCCACATCTCTAGAGCAAGAAAAAGGGACTAGAAAAAAAGCAAGGAACGAGGAGTATTTGTGTGGAAATGGAAACAATATGAACAACATTATGTTTAAGTGTATTCACTATATTGATCAAAGACCAGAATAAAACTGAAAGTGACAAAGACAGGAACGAGATTTGGAGATTACACACATTTGCCTAGGGTGCGTAGAGTAAATGTCGAAGAACACTGTGCTCACTAGCATTAATGCACACGGGAATCCCCCAGGAGCAACCTGTTAAAACGCAGACGCTCGTTCCTCAGGACTGGTGTGGGTCCAAAGCCCACATTTCCAACAGGCTCCCAGACAATGTCTTGCTGCTGCTCCATGGACCACACTTTGAGGGCAAGAATATACATAACTGACAGTTCAGATCTTTCTATTTCTAGCATAAATGAGAAACTCCTGAGTTAAATGTAATAAACATTAATTTAACTGACACAACTCCCAGTAAGAGGAATTTCTCTAATAGTAATTATAATTTGTCTCATAATAGAATTTATAATTAAGGTATTTTAATTATACAAAACATGGAGACCCATGGAGAAGAAGATTTCTATAAAGGGAAGAGGTCTTTGCTCAGGACTCACTACCTCTGACAAGAAGGGTAAACAAGACGGCAGGTTGATTCGGAAAGGTTTCCTCCCGCTGGTGACTAATGAGTTACTACCTGAGAGTTCACAAAACCTTGAGAAAATGGGTGCAATCTGGGTGCTAATGGCCAAATTCCACAAGGATTATCCAGGAGCCATAAGAATCTTCACCCACTGCTGACACAAAAAACTAGGACACACAACTAGAGCAAACAGAGGGCCTCCATTCCAGCCTACAATCATCAAATGATCTGACCACACAAACCTCATCCCCACAAGGATTGGTCATGAGAAAACACAGGTCCACTAAACCAAAGTCCAATCCATGCCAGACTAATCAGGTCAGAATCACAGACAAGTAGGACACAGGCCTCTATATCTAAAGCCTCCCTGGGGATTCCAAGGCACAATCAGTGTACATGTATATACTTGCCAGCTACGGCAAAGGCTACATACATTACTGTGCAGGGCTCTCTCCTAGAAACAATTAAATCTAATCATGAAGAAGCAACTCAGACTGTGAGATATCCCATAAGACAACTGTCCTGGACTCTTAAAAAATGTCATCGTAAAAGACAAAAGACTAGAAAAAAAAATGGCAGAGAACTCTTCCAGATTAAAGGAGACCAAAGAGACACAACTCTGTAATATGTAATCTGGACCAAAACAAATACAAAAAACAGTTGTAGAAGGTCATTACAAAGACACCAGAGACATGTGAATAGAAATTGTTTTTAATATTACTATATCAAGGTTACATTTCTGAGGTCAGCTAACAGTACTGTGGAGAAGTCCTAGCACTCAGGATACACATGCGGGAAACGTCAGACATGTTATGTCAGGATGTCTGCAATGTATTTCCAAATGGCGCAGGAAAAAGTATGACCATGTGTGTATGCAAACATACAAATAAACTACTAATGTAGTTACTATAAGTACTACACAAACACACACATGCAGACACACACACACACCATGCACACGTGCAGATGATGGAGATAAAGCAAATGTGACACACTAACAACTGGTGAATCTAAGTGAAGGGCATTTGGATGCTCATTATATTAGTCTTTCAACTATTTCTAGGTTTTAAACTTTTCAAAACAAACAAGTGAAGAACAAAAAGGCAAACTCCTTCATTATGCTAAGCTTATTTAAAACAAAAGTTTTCGGCCAAGCACCTTGGCTCACGCCTATAATCCCAGCACCTTGGGAGGCTGAGGCAGGTGAATAACTTGAGCCTAGGAGTTTGAGACCAGCCTGGGCACCACAGTGAGACCCCATCTCTATAAAAAATACAAAAATTAGCCAGGCATGGTGGCAAGCACCTGTGGTCCCTTCTACACAGGAGGCTGAGGTAGGAAGATCACCTGAGCACAGAAGGCGGAGGGTGCAGTCAGCTGAGATCACGCATCTTAGCGCAGAGGACAGATTAAAACCCTGTTTTTTATTAAAAAAAAGTTTTCAATAAAAGATGAACGAGACAAGTACTTTAATAATCTGTTTATTTTATTATTATTATTATTTTGAGACAGAGTCTTGCTCTGTCTCCTAGGCACAATCTCTGCTCACTGCAACCTCCACCTCCTGGGTTCAAGCTATTCTCCTGTCTGTCTCCCGTGTAGCTGGGATTACAGGCATCTGCCACCACGACTGGCTAATTTTTGTATTTTTGTAGAGATGGGGTTTCACCATGTTGGCCAGGCTGGTCTCAAACTCCTGACCTCAGGTGATCTGCCGGCCTCAGTCTCCCAAAGTGCTGGGATTACAGGCATGAGCCTCCATGCCCAGCCAATCTATTTTTTTGTGAGACAGGGTCTCACTCTGTTGTTCAGGCTGGAAGTGCAGTGATGTGATCATGGCTCACTGCAGCCTCTACCTCCAGAGTAGCTGGGACAACATGCTCATGCCACCACACCCAGTTAATGTTTTAAAATGTTTTTGTAGAGATAGGTCTCCCTTTGTTTGCTGGTCTCGAGCTTCTGGGCTCAAGCAATCCTCCCACGTTAGCCTCCCAAAGTGCTGGAATTACAAGCATGAGCTACCCTGACCTGCCTTTGTATATACTTGAATTTAAGAAAAGTACAACTGCTCTGTTTAATAAATGCAGTCTGTTTTCTACTGCAAGGGTGCACTAAGAGTTATTTCAGATTTAGTTAGAAATTAATGTCAGTTTTCATGCAACGAGATTTGCATATGAATTTTATCTATGAATGCAAATATATGTATTATAAACTGCACACCAAACAAATGTTCGATTCCTACAAGAACTTACATATAAATCTTATATGGTAAAATGAAGGAGCTGAGGTAAAGGCAAATGTAAGAGTTTAATATTCAAGAACATGCACAAAATCAACATTAATTCTATACCTGTGTCTGTCTTCAAAAAACTGGTACTCGATTCTTGCATCTCCTTTGGGTTGTGCTGACAGGAGAGCATCCACCTTCATTACCAAGTCACTTGCCCTGAAAGAAGGGGTCAGAGAAATCTTAGCATCTTTTTAACCGAAAGTTTTCCAATTATTGCCAAACATATCATCAGCCCAAATACTGAATGCTAACAAGATGGTTTGAACCAGGTATAAAGTCTGTACTGACAGGACTAAGAAAGAGTGATTAGTAGCATAACCTTGGAGAAGTTACTCATTTTCCCACATGTGAGATGGAGACAGCACCCACTCTGCATGACTCCAGTAAAACTGCATAAAACTCTGTAAGGCACCTAGCTGAGGCCCTGGCCCATTACAGGCTGTCACTATTATTTACATTCTCCCTTGTCCTTTTAAAACTATTACTTTTTATGACTATTAGAGTAATAATTCACTGGAAAATAAACACAAAGGCAAAAACTGAAATTACACATAATATCAAGAAATAAGCTCCGATATTTTGGCTTATAATTCTATAGTTTTAAAAACATAAACAAATTATACTAACCGACGGCCTGCTTTTTCACTTAAAACATATTATAAAAATCCTTTCCTTGGTTAATAAATACAGTGGGATTTCAATATTTTTGCTTGCTTGTTTTAGTCAGGGTCTCACTCTAGTTGCCCAGGGCTCGATCTCAGCATCCTCGAGCTTCCAGGCTCAGGTGATTCTCCCACCTCAGCCTCCCGAGTGTCTGGGACTACAGGCGTGCACCACCAGGCCCAGCTAATTTTCATGTATTTTTAGTACAGACAGGGTTTTGTCATGTTTCCCAGGCTGGTCTTGGACTCCTGGGCTCATGCAATCTGCCTGCCTTGACCCAAAGTGCTGGGATTACAGGCGTGAGCCACCGTGCCCGGCCTATTTCAATATATTTATGACTGCATAATGTTATATTTATGGACACAAAATAATCTAAATATTCAACCAACCAACTATTGAACATCTATGTTGTTTCTAATTTCACTATTATAATCAACACTGCAGTAAACCACTATTGTCCCTGCCCCTTCTAAAACTGATTTCCAACTGAAAAAGATCTCGAACTAAACCTGAAAAAAAAAAACTCCAACTTGCTGAACCAAAGACTAAATCCTGAATAAGAATTTTAAAAGAGCACTTGCGAAATGTATTTGAATTGTAATTAAGCCCATACATTTTCTTTGAACCCAGCAAATACATCAAATTAACTATTTTGGTTCAACTTCTCAATATAGATGCCAAATATATACAATACAGGCCATTCTCTTGCTGTGATGGGTCACAGGGTTACAAAACATGTCAAGGGGCACTTGGTTACGTGGACTGGGGTGAGCAGGCCAACAAGAAACTCCCTGAAGGCTGATGAAGTACAATGATCAAAGTGTACAGAGCTAAGCTTCAGGGCAGCCATGGGGATGCAGACTGGGTCATGAATGAAAGCTGTGGCTGTCACGGGGAAGGGGCCACTCCAAGGTGGAGCAGCTCTGGCACTAATGAAAACCCGACGCAGACAAGGTAATTTTGGGAAGCCTAAGAGTTTTAGCGTTCGTCTTTTGGCCCCATGACTACCTGATTTCCCTAAATTCACCCAGGAAAGATAGACAGCCATCTCTCGTTGGCAAAAGGCAAGTCTTCAAAGCACAGTCTGGCAATTACATCACCCAAAAAGACTCCAAGGAGCTCCCTGCAATGGTCCAACAGCACGCCACACCAAGCCTATGCCTGTGACATGGCTGCTTCGAGTCACGAGTACCTCCTGGCCTACATCAAGGGAAGCGTTTCACAGGTCGGGACAAGGGGCATCACTCAGGAGTCACTGAGGTAAGAGGGATCCTCCTTATCTGTAGCCCCAGTACTGGCCAAAATGAGAAAAGATTTCTTCCCAGGTCATACAAGACACGGCAACAGCTGATTCTGACAGCTATCCAAGTCAACACTTCTCTTGAACTCTGTAGTATGAGGACGTAAGAAAAAAACTCAGCAGAACTTTTTTTTTTTTTTTTTGAGACAGAGTCTCACTCTGTACCCAGGCTGGAGTGCAGTGGCGCAATCTCGGCTCACTGCAACCTCCCGAGCAGAACTTTTAACTTTTATGTCCTCCAACGATGCATCAAAGAACACATCTCCACAGAACGGGAGAAAATGTTTACAAATCATGTATCTGGTAAGAAAGTGACATCCAGAATGTATGAAGAACTGCCGCATCTCAACAACGAAAAACAACACAATTAAAAATGGGCAAAGGACTTGAATAGACATTTTCCCAAAGATATATAAACGGCCAATCTGCACATGACAAGATGCTCAGCATCACCAATCATTAGGGAAACGTGAATCAAACCACAAGGAGACAGCACTTCATACCCACGAGGGTGGCTATTATGAAAAGCAAACAAACAAACCAACCCCTCCCCCCACCAGAAAATTACAAGTGCTGTGAGGATGTGGAGAAACCGGAACCCTGAGCATTGTCAACAGGAATGTAAAATGTACAGCCACTGTGGGAAAGGTATTGGGGCTCCTCAAAAATTAAACACAGAAATAGATCTTCCAACTACCCAGTTATTTGATGTTTAACGCAGAATCTACGTATATATAACTATGGACTCCAGGGTTCATCCAAACAATTCATTTTCTTCCATTAAGAGAAATAACACACTAAAATAATCAGCTTATAATAATACTGACAGAATTAAAATTAAAAAACCAACAACCACCAATTCATCACAGCTTTGAAGATACAAGGGAAACAACTCAGTATTCTGCACTGGTAAATAAAAGAAAGATTTAAACTGCCTTTCCTTTCCTGAACACAATAAAACTGAAGGGTAACCAAATAGATAATGAGGAAAAGTATCATTTTACATAAGTATTCCAGGTAATAAACTAGCCTCTTTACTTCTGCATATATTTGAAATTTTCCACAACCAAAAATCATAAAAATAAAAACAGAGAGAACTAATTCCATTTTTAAAGAGTACCCTACAAAATAAATTATCTTGTTTCAACAGAAGCATACATTAAAACTGGAATTGAAGAGTACTGTTAGATTTTAAAACTGGAAATAAAACACCTTGGGATATGTAGTATGAGAAACAACATACAATCCTAACTGATCAATGAGGAAAGTCCAATTATATAACCCCGTAATTCCTCGTACGGCAAAACTTACACATCTTCTTCTACCCGAAGCTGTTGAATGTGAGATTTTATTTTCTGTCCTGAGGTTTTTAAGATGATATTTTCGAGGAGGTGGAAATCGTCTTGATTAAAGAGCTCACTATCCTCCAGAGGCCCAATGATCTGTGAAGGAGAGAAGAGCGGGCGCTCAGAGCTGGAAGGCTGCCTGCACTCAGCAAGCTGGTAAGGAACCCTCTGGCGTCCTCAGGCTATCTCATATACCAGATCACCCTAAAGACCTGAGACAGGTACATGTCTAGATAAAATCAGTGAAATAATAGAAAGTGAAGCCCAAAACAAATACTTGTAGTTATTTACTTATCAATTCCTCAAGGACACAGTGTAAACCTGTGTGCATCACAGTATGTTACAGTAAGCAAACTCCAAAGTAAAATAAAATCGTAACGTAGTTTTCATTAATTCTCCCTGAATAAAAACAACAAAGACTACTTTATGTACAAAGGCCGTATGGACTGACTTTCTGAGAGCCACCACACTCTCACCGCCTCACACAATCGCAGGACACAAATCCACAGCAGGAAGGCTCTATCATACGGGGATATTCGTCTGTGTCAAAAAGCACAGCTCCTTGGAAATAGGAGGCAGAAACATCAACGGCACTTCATAAACCCCAATCACCTTTGAAAAAAGAGTGGCTCTGTTTGAAGAGTTTACTAGCTTCAGAGGAGAATGCTGCAAAGACTGTTCACGGATCTAATGTGAAGTCAAGCTTGACAAATCCTCACCCTTCCATTGCTGATCACTGCCCTCTGTCCCTTCTTCAGCTTCAGAACATCCCTGCAGTACACGGCATGAGACAAAATGAAATCCATTTTGGAAGACTCAAAGACCTCTTTAAAAAGACTGAAATCCATTCCCTAGGAAAGTAATCATTATTAAGGAAAAATAGTCGTTATTAAGCAAATCATATAAACAAATAAACACAGTGAATAAACCACAAAATTTTCTTTCCCTGGGAAGTAATAACTAATTTTCATAATTAAGATGTGTCAATTCTCCAGTCTCCCCGCCATCTCCCTACTACTTAGAGTAACTGCTATTTCCTTATCTTTTCCTGTGATTTGTTCGACTGGCAGACTATTCATCATTCCTTCGCTCTGCATTTTTAAATCTTGCTAATTTCCAGTGACAGCCTCTTTTTCTAACTGAAACGTCAAATAGTGTATACTCATCATTCTGTAAAAAATTTAAAAACTACAAAACTGTGATAAGTAACAAAATATAAATGAATAAACACAGGCTTATTCTGGAAACACATCAAGAACATATAAGCCTTGAACCCATAACTGGCTCACAAGTTGCTCTATAAATAAGCCATATTGTCTCTTTTAAAAATTGTACATAACAAATGGCCCCATACTTAAAACTCACAAAAGCTCAAATCATGCACCACACGAAAGCCAGGCAAGGTTAAAAGTAATAAAGGGAACGTGACAGAATTATTTCTTGGAAATATTCTTCCAAATTAAAAAAGAATTCCCTGAGACTCAGGACTAAAATGACAAATCACGATCATGAATGGACCATGGAAGCTGTAGTGGGTTCTGTCTGTTCTGTCTGCTTCCGCGGCAGACAGAATGGGTCAGCCTCATGAGAGGCTCGGAGCCTTACCCCAACAGAGAACTCCGCAATGTCAGCTCCTGCAGCCAGGGCCTCTGCAGCCCCCTCCTTGGCCATTTTGGTGATGAAGTTCTTAGCAGCGTTGGAAGTCTGAGTTTGGAGAGCTGCCCAGATTGCTCTGGAGATCTGAGTGTTCTCGTAGCTTATCTCTTTGGCAGGATTATTGATCATGCTTATTCTAACATTGTTACTGGATTTCTGTTCACAAAATGGGAAATGGGAGTCATATTGTAGATATTTTTGAACTTA
This sequence comes from Papio anubis, assembly GCF_008728515.1. NCBI lineage: Eukaryota > Metazoa > Chordata > Mammalia > Primates > Cercopithecidae > Papio > Papio anubis. Next base: position 2,141,002 of record NC_044985.1, read on the forward strand.
AAAAGCAGCATTAACATCGGTCATGTTCAATAAGTAGCAAATAATATCTCTCTTAAAAGTCTCAGGCCGGGCGCAATGGCTCACGCCTGTAATCCCAGCACTTTGGGAGGCCGAAGCGGGCAGATTACGAGGTCAGGAATTCAAGACCAGCCTGGTTAATAGGGTGAAACCCCGTCTCTACTAAAAATATAAAAAATTAGCCGGGCGTGGTGGCGGGCGCCTGTAATTCCAGCTACTCGGGAAGCTGTGGCAGGAGAATCGCATGAACCTGGGACGTGGAGGTTGCAGTGAGCTGAGATTGCGCCACTGCACTCCAGCCTGGGTGACAAAGCAAGACTCCATCTCAAAAAAAAGAAAAAACAGTCTCGCCCAGGCACAGTGGCTCATGCCTGTAATCCCAGCACTTTGGAAAGCCGAAGCAGGCAGATCACGAGGTCAGGAGATCGAGACCATCCTGGCTAACATGGTGAAACCCTGTCTCCACTAAAAATACAAAAATATTAGCTGAAAGCGGTGGTGGACGCCTGTAGTCCCAGCTACTCGGGAGGCTGAGGCAGGAGAATGGCGGGAACCTGGGAGGTGGAGCTTGCAGTGAGCCGAGATCACGCCACCGCATTCCAGCCTGGGCGACAGAGCAAGAATCTGTCTCAAAAAAAAAAAAAAAAAAAAAGTCTCAAGCAGTTCTCTGCATTCAAAATAAAATTAAAATGCCATCATCAAGCACTCAAAACCTTACATGAAGTGGCCCCCAGCCCACCTTTCCAACTTCATTTCTTACCACCCCTGTAAACATAGCATAAATTACAGACCCTCAGAGTCCCGTCTCTACCCAACACATTTTGTATTCTTCTAACACACTTGTGTTAGAAGTGTTTTCAGTGCTCTGCTCGAACCCTTCTTCATCACATGGCCTTCCCAAAACAGGGCTCGACCAATAACGTAAGCAACAGAAATTTATATTTGGGTGTACCAAAAGACATACAAGAATATTCGTCGCAGCAGTCTTAGAATAGCACCAAGCTAAAAACCCAGCTGTCCTTCAAATAACTTCAACAAACAAAACTTTGTGGTACAGCCATACGATATAATACTACAGAATGAAAAAGGATTATTATATACACCTACCTGTAACAACATGAATAAATCTCACAAAAGATTGGGGAAAGACGACAAACACAAATGAAATTGCATAAGATTCCATTTTACTAAACTCAAAGATAGGCAAACCTATTCGCTAATATGAGAAGAGGGAAGAGGGGTAGTGTCTAGGCACAAGTGTGGGAGGGCTTTCAGGAATTTGAGAATTCTCTATTTTTTGACCTGAGTGGTGGTCACAAAAGTGTGTTCTCTTTGTGACACTGTGTATCCTATGATTTGAGCACTTCTTGTGAACCTACATTTTACTTCAATTAAAATAGTTATTAAAAAATGCAACTCTCCTTCCCCATTCTCCCACCTTACCACCATGTGAAGATTTATGCATTTGTGTTAGAGTGCCTTTCACATATAACTACTGCCCTTAGCTAGAACTGCCCTGATCTAACTTCGAATTGACCACAGCATTTGGTTCACTCCTTGAACAATAAAGGCACTCGGCACATGAGGGAAACTGAAACCACCTGGATAGTTCCTTATTTCAGTAAGCCTCCCCAGGTATAGGGTGGAAGGGGGACCATGAGGAGGGTTGTGAGGCATGGATGAAGACGCAAACTGAAACAGCTCAGGAAGAAGAATTTTGCCATCTCATCCTCCAACAATGACACTCTCCAGAACAATCAGCTGCTTCCCAACCACCTGCCACTGCCACTCACTCAAGCCCAGCTATTCACGGCAGCGTATCTTTTCAGAACGTCTATGTGTGCATCCCTCAGTACATCTGGATCTACTTCTACTAAACACACACACTACCATTCCTGTGTGCTACTACCCCCACGTCCAGACCTCTGTCATGGTAAGGACCCCATCTCCCCGATACAGCAGACAACACAATTGTTGGAGCAACTCTGCTCCAAGAACATGAACAGGCATGTGATAAAACTTGTCTATGATGAGGATCTCGCTATTTATTTTTTTCTCTGTAAGAATCTACCCCGTTCAACAAAGCCTGGATACTGTAGTCTTAGATCTCTTTTCTTGAGGGCTGGCAGAGCTCTATAGATACGATGCTCCGTTCTCTCGAGCATTAAGAAAGCAGGACTCCGAACTCCCACTGAACAACCCAAGCCGCACAGCGACGCCCATGAGGACAGCTACAGCTGCAAAGGAAAACATAAAATGAAGTCACAGATACTTGCCTGATGTTTGATGGCATCATACAGTAACTGCCGTCCAGAAGGGCTATCAAAATCCCCAACAATCCAAAAAGTGACTGGCCTAATAAAAGAATCATCTGTAGAAAAACAAAAACAGTTCATTGAGTTGGAGGAGAAAAGCACATTCTGTGTTTCAACATTCTGAAAATGAAATTGACCAAATAATTTGTGAGAACCATGCAAAAAGAAGAAAATGACAAGCTTAATAAAGATAGAAGAAAAACTGGTAAACCTTTACTATAATGAAAGCAGGGGAATCTTCCCACAGAATTTAGTTACAGACTAGGAACATGCACTGATTAATTCTACTGTGGTCTGGGCATCTGTTAGCATGTAAAATGAAAAACAGCCTTTGAACATGTGGGTAACATATTGTCATTTTTAATCATATTAATTTGTTATTTTCTGAAAATAATTCTTCGCAAATGTTTATACAGAATGTATCTACATTGGCCAGGTGCGGTGACTCATGCCTGTAATCCTAGCACTTCAGGAGGCCGAGGTGGGTGGATCACTTGAGGTCAGGAGTTCAAAACCAGCCTGGCCAACATGGTGAAACCCCGTCCCTACTAAAAATACAAAAAATTTAGCTGGGCATGGTGGCAGGCGCCTGTAATCCCAGCTACTTGGAAGGCTGAGGCAGGAGAATCACTTGAAATCACCTGAACCCAGAAGGTGGAGCTTGCAGTGAGCCGAGATCATGGTACTGCACTCCAGCCTGGGTGATGGAGCAAGACTCCGTCTCAAAAAATAATAATAATAATAATAATAATAATAATCTACATTGATATAGCTTCCTGTTACCCACAGATTCCAGAAACAGTACAATTAAGTGTTGATAAATTCTAAATTACAATGGTCGCAGAAATCAAAGAAGAAAATTAAGAAATAGAACATTTTGAAGTTTTAAGTTACCATAGATTTCCTTGGAAGACATTCCTGGACAAAGGTAAAGAGAAGAGAGTAGAAAAAAAGAAAGTATCATTTCTGTAATGAATGCCTACTGTAACAGTCAAAAGTCTAAACAATGGCTAACATGGTCTATGGTTCTTCCTGCTGCTTAGTCCTGTCGGCATCATGGTGCTGTCCCAGTACCCTAAGAAACAGTTTCTTTAAAGAACCAAATGGAGTAATTGCTTGTACTTTACATATAGCTGGGAAACCAGAACTTCTCTCAGGGAGAAATCACAGCGGGGATTTAAAAAGGCGGTAAAAATAGCTGCCTTAAAAGACAGCCAGTGCTTTTTTGAAGCACTGACCCAAAGGGGACAGAATCTGTCCGCCACTAACGGGGCGTCATTTTACACAATCTTAGCCTAAATAAATACCTCTACCTAAAATCAGCTTCAAAGATTATACAAGGCTTTCTAAAACCAACTTTATCTTACAAACCCCAAAATAATATTAACCCTGTACTGTCATTTTTAATCCATTAACCCACTTTTATATCACAAATGTTTTTCCATTTGAACTATGAAATATTTTCCTTTTGACTAAAGTCAAAACGCAAAATAGGTAATACGAAATTTATGAAGACATTTGAAGTTTTAAACAAACGTATATTTTCAACAAATATACAAAGAATTAAATTTTAAATAGATATTTTCTAGACTCAAAGCACTATAAGAAATAATAACAAAAATTATGAAGTCTCTCCCTTTTTTCTCTTGATTTGCACACTAAGATGAATATGCAAATACTTTCAAAAAAATGTTGAATGCAAGATAATAAGCCTCAAATGGATTACCTTTCTTTGTCAGATAGTTCATACTATTGGCTACAGCAGCAGTCTTGCCTGGGGAATCCAAGATAGTAAATCTAGCATAATCATCCACAAAGAAGTTATCTGGGAGAAAAAATGAAATACATATATATTAGTTCCAGTCCAATCTATTCTTAATATTCAACTGATAACCGACTTGATCATCATATAAGATTTATAGAAATGCGTGAGTGAAGTATATTAAGTTCCATGTTTACTGAACAACTTCACAGCATGGCCCCTATCCCTATTGAAGTCGCACATCAAAGACACAAGGCTGATGAAAACATACATATCTCACACAGCTATCATATAAGTACGTGTCAGTTTAATGGTTGAAATTCATCCCATTCCCATTCCTGTCACTTGTCAACTGGAGAACAGTCTCAAAGAGATCCCCTTAACTCATTTCTCCCTTCCCTAGTCCAACCAGTAGAGTAAGCTCTTCCTGCTCCTATGGAGGAAGCAGGGGTTAAAGAGAAAATACATAAGAAAACTGATTTTTACTTTTCAGGTCTAACAAAATATCACCTTTTAGACCCTTAACAGAAATAAAAGGTCATTTCCACTCTTTTTAGATATGTCCCTTCTCCAATTAGTGTCAAAGGGCAATCCTCATTATTCATTTCCCCTCAGATTATTATTCCTAGAATTCCAGTTTCATCAAGTCATTCTCTTGCTCTAAACCACCCAGTAATTTCTTACAGGCTACAAAATGGTCTCCAGCCTAGTAGTGTAAACCCTCTAACAATCTCCCCAGTCTTAAACATTATTGCACCCTATACAAATGTCAGCCTTCTCATCACAGTCTGCCACACACACCCTGCCTGCCTACCCACCCATCTATTCATCTGTGCACACGCTCATCCATCTACACTGTTACTCGACAATGCACGCTGAACACCTACTATCCACAGCATACTATTCAGGAAAACAGTAGAAAATAAGTCACACACGGTCCATGATATCATGCGGGGGAAGGGAGAGAACACCATGCCAGTAAAAATTAGTATCCTACTAAAAAGGTTCCAGGACACCAAAAGCCAAAGAAACCTGGGTGATAGTGCCACCACCACCAGGTCAGGAGGATGCCAGTGCCTCCTAATTGATGTCTGCACTGGGTTCAGCTGACAGGTGGCATCTTTGCCACTGCGGACTAGCGCTGTTTCATAGCTCACTGCTGCAACACTCAATGGAAAAGGAAATTCTAAAATAAAACCACTATTATGTTCCTAATTCATGTGTATTCCAGAGACAACCCTTCAAGTTTAAAGGTTGTCTTAAACTTGAATAAACATGTTGAAAACAACAAACAGGACAAAGAGCCACAACACGCTCACCTTGCTCTACTGAAACTTCAGGAAAGAAAGGAAAACCCAGCTGTGAAGAAAAAGCTCACTTTCTGGGTAGTTTCTTTCTCAAATATAAGCCTACATTTATACTTTTTCCTCAGTGTGTGTGTGCTTATGTATAGAGGTGTGTAAGGGTATGTGTGTGTGTGTGTGTGTGTATATATATGTATTTTTCCTCTACCTAAAAGAAACTTTCAGTTTCAAGTATATTAGAGATAATGCATTAAGTTAACAACCATAAATAGATTGATATGTTCATTATACTCAACTATAACAATAAATAGCTGGTTATGACTTCATTATACACATCTTTCCTTCCCCAGTGAGATTTCATGGGCTAGTGATGACAGCTCCATCTATTTCCAGGTGTTTGCTGAAGAGGCCTCAGAGTCTCGAGGAAGGCACAAGGAACAAATTGCACCTGGGCTTAACATATTTGGCCCTTGTAAGGTATTCTAGCACAAAACACCCAAGTGTCCACCAACTGAGGAACAGATACACGTGGACTATCCATAAAGTGGGCTATAAAAAGGAATGAAATGCTGACATACACAACAACATGCATAAGCCTTAACAACACGTTAAATTAAGGAAGCCAGGCACAAAAGGCTTCCAATTATATGAAATGTCTAGAATGGGCAAAGCCATAGAGACAGAAAGGAGATTAGTTCTTGCCAGGGGATAGGGGAAGGGAGGACAGAGAGTGACTACTAATAGGTATATGGAATTTTGGGGAGTTTTGGGGGGTGATGATAATGATATAAAATTAGACAGTGGTGATGACTGCACAAACTTTGTGGGGTTTTTTTCATTAAAAAACCACGGAATTGTATACTCTAAAAGGTTGAGTTCTACGGCATATACATTATATCTTGAGGAAGCTGCTAAAGGCCTTCCTAAGTTCTCACAGTGAAATTCAGTGAGATATTTGTTGACTGATTCTAGAATGAGGATGAAGGAAGAGAACTCTTTTTGACGAGGGGAGCCAACAATCCAGGCCCATTCTCATCATCTATTGTCTGTACAGTTGGCATTTAAATGGCACTAAATATGTTTCAAAGTTCACAGACTTTTGCCCAGGAAGATGTTTTCTTCTTTAGGAGGAAACTCTTGTGAATTTAGAAGCTCATACCATGAACTAAAGGTGCAAAGAGTTTACACATAAAATTTTTTCACAATCTTGGGCTATCCTCTGAACACTGCAGAAGATAACTGGATTAAAATCTGAAAACTGTAAAGACTCTGAAGCACAAGTCAAAAAAAGTGTAAGGTTGTTCCTGAAATGCTCCTTACTACTCGCTGTTAAATCCAGGTAGTCTCGTTCAGCTGTCAAAATCCTAGAATTGATTCGTGGAACAACGTTTGGCTGATTCATGATATACTCTACCACGTCTTGATCAGGGGGCACTTCACCCTGCAAGAAAAAAAAATAGGAGGTTGAGGGGGGAGTGTAAAGCAAATGTTAGCAATAATAATTCATTAGGAACTAAAAAATTATTAACTTTATAAACTGCTTCCTCTGTGCTAATAATAGTTAAGACAGAAGTTAGTATGTTATTGGTCCCTGTCACTGCCAAGCATACCTGGGCACGTCACCTACAGCATCTCTACCTCTATCAACAACGTGAGGCAGATATTGTTGTTGACATTCATTGCAAAGATGAGGAAGCTAAGGCACAGAAGGTTAAATAACTTACTCAAACCCCACAAAGCCAATGCAAAGTGATTATGAAATGCAAACCCAGGCCGGGAGTGGTGGCTCACGCCTGTAATCCCAGCACTTTGGGAAGCTGAGGCAGGCAGATCACTTGAGGTCATGAGTTCAAGACCAGCCTGGCCAACATGGTGAAACCCCATGAAACCCCATCTTTACTAAAAATACAAAAGTAGCCAGGCGTGGTGGCGGGTGCCTATAATCCCAACGACTCGGGAAGCTGAGGCAGGAGAATCACTTGAACTTGGGAGGCGGAGGTTGCGGTGAGCCAGGATCACGCCACTGCACTGGGCTACAGAGCGAAACTCCGTCTCAAGGAAGGAAAAAAAAAGAGAAAGCCAAAGGTCTTCTCTCAAGCAGTTAATATACTTTGTAATAAAAATACTCCCATCTTCGTTCAATCTCAGCCATCCAAGTAACCCTACATCTCCGGAGTCAGAATTACAATGAGAGGATGAGAGATCATTCGTTATTCATTCTTCCCTTTCGCACAGCTCATATTACAGAAATAGTCACACTTCTTGAGGGTGATCTCAGAGCCACGTGTCAACAACTATGCAAATGTGCAGATTTATCACACTTAAAATATTTAACATACAAACACACTTTAAAGCCATTTTCTTTTTTTTCCTTTGAGACAAGGTCTTGCTCTGTCACCCAGGCTGGAGTGCAGCAGTATAATCAGAACCACAGCTCACTGCAGCCTCAACTTCCAGGGCTCAAGGGATCCTTCCACCTTAACCTCCCAAATAGCTGGGACTACAGGCATGTGCCACCACGCCCAGCTGACCTTTGCATTTTTGTACAGATGGGGTTTCACCACACTGCCCACACCAGTCTCAAACTCCTGGGCTCAAGAGATCCTCTCTCACTGTGCCCCACCTAAAGTCATTTTCAAGATAAAGATGTGAATCAAATATACACATTTAAGTCTAAATAATTCTAATTAGACATTGTTTGTAGCTATTTAATAAGGAGCATATGAACCAACCATAGAAATCAAAAGACAAAGGTATTAGATGGCTCACTGTCCATGTTGGCCCATGTACACAACTTTGGTCAAGATTACAAATCGACTTGACTCCAATTAGAAGCCTATCTAGTTCAAGGAGGGGAATTTGCCGAAGTCTACAAAAATTTTAAATGTAGGGGGGCAGGGCCTGGGGAAGGCATGGCAGGAGCCATGTCTGGCTGTGAAGGTGCTGCCGAAACAGCCCAAGAAGCAGGCCAAAGAGATGGACGAGGAAGGTAAGACTTTCAAGCAGAAACAAAAAGGAGCAGAATAAACAAAAACAGAAGCTAAAATTGAAGTCTGTGGGGGAGGGGCCCCTGGCCGCAAGTGAAATTAAGAAATCTGGGCCGCGTGCAGTGGCTCATGCCTGTAATCCCAGCACTTTGGGAGGCTGAGGCGGGTGGATCACCCGAGGTCAGGAGTTCAAGACCAGCCTAGCCAACATGGCAAAACCCTGTCTCTACTAAAAATACAAAAATTAGCCAGGCGTGGTGGCGGGCGCCTATAATCCCAGCTACTCAGGAGGCTGAGGCAGGAGAATCGCCTGAATCTGGGATGCAGAAGTTGCAGTGAGCCAAGATCACACCACTGCACTCCAGCCTGGGTGACAAAGCGAGGCTCCGTCTCAAAAAAAGAGAAGAAAAAAAAATCTGGCAAGAAGTAAGCTGTGCCTTGTGCCTTGAGGAGATGGTGACCCTTGATTTCATTCCTATTTAAACATCTGTATTCTCTGCCATAGCACCTTTTGCCATCTATAGCTGGAATGAAGTGTTTTGAAGCCTGTTGTACATATAAGAATAAACATTTGTTTAAAAAAGTTATTAAATAATTGTAAATGTAATACCTTCTAACCAGCTCTTGTATACACACACATGCACACATGAGTGCACACACACACAGACACACGGTAGTTATCTTGAGGAAGAAATAATCAGTAGTACAGGACAGGAGTGTATAGCTAAAAGTTTCTCTTCATTTACATCTCTATGTTTTGAATTTCATACCATTGGCATAGCGTATCTCTTAATTCTTTTTAAAGGAACAAGGTCATGCTCTGTCGCACAGGCTCAGTGCAGTGGCATGATTATAGCCCACTACAGCTTCAATTCTCAAGCAACCTTCCTGCCTTAGCCTCCCGAAGTAGCTCAGACTACAGGTACATGCCACAATGCCTGGCCTCAACTAATCCTCTAGCCTCGGCCTCTCAAAAGTGTTGTATTACAGGCGTCAGCCACCACAACTGGCTGGTAACACATCTTTCTGTAGTGTATTTAGTTCAAATTTTCTAGTACTTGGTATTTTTCAAGACAATGTACAAAGGTATATACATATTAGAATATTCACTGTAGCACTGTTTGTAACTAGTGAAAATGTAGAAGTAATGTCCAATACTAGGGAATGAAGTAAATGTTTATTTTACTTTATTTATATATTTTTTGAGACAGTTTCGCTCTTGTCACCCAGGATGGAGTGCAATGTCACAATCTTGGCTCACTGAAACCTCGGCCTCCTGGGTTCAAGCGATTCTCCTGCCTCAGCCTCCCGAATAGCTGGGATTACAGGCATGCACCACCACGCCCAGCTATTTATTTTTTATAATGGAATATTAGCCAGGCACAGTGGCTCACACCTATAATCCCAGCAATTTGGGAGTCCGAGGTAGACAAATTGCTTGAGCCCAAGAGTTGGAGACCGGCCTGGGCAACCTGGCAAAACCCCAACTCTCCAAAACATACAAAAATTAGCCTCGTGTGGTGGCACACACCTATGGTCCCAGCTACTTGGGAGGCTGAGGCAGGAGGATTGCTTGAGCCCAGAAGTTCAAGGCTGCAGTGAGCTATGATCATACTCCCTACACTCCAGCCTGGGTGACAGAGAGACCCTGTCTCAAAAAAGTTTTGGTAAGGAAAGTGACCTTTGTGACAATTGATTTGCCCCACTATGTACATCTCCCCAGCTGCACAAAGCCTTGAAAATCAATGGCCCCAAAATAAAACAACTAGGACACTAGATAATTCTCAGGGTTTCTCTTTATTTGGGCTGAAGCAGACCTCACTCAGCGCCAACAGCCTTTTCCCTGGGGGTATCTGTCAAACACAACTGGTCAATGGTTTAACATCTCAGCTGCCCGAGGTGGCAGATAACACATGGGCTAACATGAAGCTAGTCAAAAAACAAAGAAAAAAAAAGGCTGGGGAATGGGATGTCCATAAGGGACTTTGAAAAGCTCTGACAGGCCGGGCGCGGTGGCTCATGCCTGTAATCCCAGCACTTTGGGAGGCCGAGGCAGGTGGATCATGAGGTCAGGAGATGGAGACCATCCTGGCTAACAGGGTAAAACCCCGTCTCTACTAAGAATGCAAAAAATTAGCTGGGTGTGGTGGCGGGCGCCTGTAGTCCCAGCTACTCGGGAGGCTGAGGCAGGAGAATGGCGTGAACCCAGGAGGCAGAGCTTGCAGTGAGCCGAGATCGCGCCACTGTACTCCAGTCTGGGCAACAGAGCGAGAATCCTTCTCAAAAAAAAAAAAAAAAAGAAAAGCTCTGACAAACTTCTTGGAATCTGAACGACCATAAGCATCATGCCCAGGGGTATGTGAATGACCAGGAAAAATCTCAGAAGGCCTTAAACCCTTGCCTCTAACCTTGGGGCTCTGTGCAAGCAAAAACAGAAGACTAAGGCAGAGTTGCCAACTGCCTGAATGAGTGTGGAAAGTGTGCCCCAACGCAACACAGAGACCCTTGGGAAAACTGGGGGATTTTTGAATTCATGCGTCAAAGGAAATCTCTGTTCATTCATCAGCTGACCAGTAAGTTAAACAAGCTGAAACTTCAGAAGCCACACATGAAAAAGAATACAGATGTTAAGGAACTGGTTCAGGGCCGAGCACGGTGGCACATGCCTGTAATCACAGCACTTTGGAAGGCCGAGGAGAGTGGACCACTTGAGGCCAGGAGTTCGAGACCGATGTTCTGAAATTAGAGCCTGGCCAATGTGGTGAAACCCCATCTCTACTAAAAATACAAATATTAGTTGGGCGTGGTGGTGTGCTCCTGTAATCCCAGCTACTTGGGAGGCTAAGGCACAAGAATCACTTGAACCCAGGAGGCGGAGGTTGCAGTGAGCCGAGATGGCACCACTGCACTCCAGCCTGGGCAATACAGCGAAACTCTGTCTCAAAAAAAGGAAAGAAAATAAAAGAAAGAATTGGTTCAGGAAAGTCACTAAACAAATAACAGTCGCAACAACAACAAAGAACAACACAAACAAACCCTGGTGCGGTGAAGAAGTGTCACATTATTTCAAATTCCTAGTTATCAAAAGCAAAATTATTAAATATGCAGAAATTGTGGCTCATGCCTGTAATCCCAGCACTGTGGGCAGCCAAGGCAGAAAGGTCGCTCGAGCCCTGGAGTTCGAGACCTGAGACCTGCCTGGGCAACACAGCAAGATCTCGTCTCCACAAAAAGATACAAAAATTAGTCACGTATGGTTGCATGCACCTGTAGTCCCAGCTACTTGGGAGGCTGAGGTGGGAAGATCATTTAAGTCCAGGAGTTGGAGGCCACAGTGAGCTAAGATCATGTCACTGTACTCCAACCTGGGTGACAGAGCAAGACCCTGTATCCAAAAAAAAAAAAGACATGCAGAAAGAAAAAAGTATGGTGTATACTCAGGAAGAGTAGGAGCCAAGACATACTATTCTTATTATTATATAAGTAAAATGTATAATGTATATTCTTACATTATGTTCACATATTATTCTGAGTAAGTCCAAACATTGGACTTAATTAGACAAATAATTTAAATAAATGATTTCAAATATACTCAAGAACTAAAAGAAACGAAGTCTACCAAAGTAAAGTTTAAGACCTACATCGCACGAAATAATATCTATAAACCTAAGGAAATTATCAAAAAGAACCAACTAGAAATTTGGATTTATACTAACTGAAATGAAGCATTCACTAGAGAGGCTCAATAGCAGATTTTAGTTGACAGAAGAAAGAATAAGTGAATTTGAAGATAAACTGAGATTATCCAGTCTGAGGGACATAAAGAAAGAGATCTATGGGACATGAGAGAGTACCAACATATGCATATTTCCAGAATGAGAGGAGGGAAGAGAAAAGGACAGTGTGTGGTAAATAATCTGGCTGGCCCTGGTTCCTGGGATGTAAACTGTAAACCCAGTGATTCATGGTGAGCCCCTCAGATCACACATGATGGTTTCTACTCCGGGGTGATGCACAGTGGGGCCCCGAGAGACTGTGCTAATGCCATGACTCAGACTGGGGGCTGGTAACACCAGAAAGACCAACCATGATTAGAGAGTTGGGGTTCTGAGCAACAGGCTATCTGTCCAATAACATCCTGTTCTCTGAAAATTTGATTTGGATAAAATGTCCAGAACAAGCAAATTCATGAAGCAGAAAGTAGGTCTGTGTTTGCTAGTGGCAGGGCGGCGGGGAGTAGGACAAAACGGGCAAAATGGAGAGGAGTCCTTGCTACTGGATATGGGGTTTCTTCTGGGGGTGAAGATAACGTTCTGAAATTAGAGGTGGTAGTTACATAACTGTGTAGAGAGAATAAAAACTACTGAATTGTGCCCTTTAAAAGGCTGACTTTTATGCTGTCTGAATTATAGCTCAAGAACTATACATATTAATATTTATATATAAATGAAAAATAATATTGAGTCTCTCCAAAGTCAAAATTTCCTACAAATAGAATAAACGTTTCTTAGAACTGCTTGCAATTTTTAAAATAAACATTTAATCCTGAAATCAGTAATACTAATTATTTCAACTACCATATACAGAAGATTTATGAATATTTTCATCATAGCAGGACTTGCCAAGAGTTTGCAAACCAATTACTAGTGACATATAGAAAATAGTTTTTTTGTTTGTTTTTTTTTTAACGGGACAGGGTCTCACTTTGTCACCCAGGCTGGGGTACAGCGGGGCAATCACAGCCCACTGCAACCTCAAACTCCTGGGCTCAAGCGACCCTCCCACTTCAGTTTCCTGAGTAGCTACGACTACAGGTGCACACCACCAAGCCCAACTAATTTTTTCATTTATTTTTTAGAAATGGGGTCTTGCCATATTGCCCAGGTTGATCTCAGACTTCCCACCCTCAAACCATCCTCTCACCTCAGCCTCCCAAATAGTGATACTAAGAATTTTACTGCCTACTATAGAGGCAATAAAAAATGTAAGCCAACTGTTCTCTCTAAAAATCCCACCTTGAAACGTGACTCACCAAGTACACCGCTCTTTGGAAGAAGGTGGTGGTCTCCAGGATTTTATGCATTGTGATGGTTTCTAACTCATCAGGGTCTAGCTGTTCCCTTTCAAAGGGCATTCCATTGAACAGCACAACGGGCAGGGGTCCAACCCCAGTCTGCTCATAGTAGCCTCTTGCTTCCTGAAACAGAAGGAACAAGAAAAACAGCAGATTTTTGCCTTTTGTGAGACAAATGGAACAGAGCATATTTTTCTTACATGACTGTTCTAACAACAATCAACAGAAATATTGTAAAGAAAAAATAACTCAAGATACTTCTTTTTAAAACAATGAAAAATGACATCACAGTTAATATCCTACTATGTAAATCTGAGATTGAACTACTGAGTTGGAGTTTTTACAAAACCACAAAAGCTTGCAGATTATGAAGAGTGTGTCTGTGTGTGTGTGTGTGTGTCTGTGTGTCTGTGTGTAGCATAGGCTATCAAAACTGAACTACATATACTACAGTCAGCACTACACAACAGAACTTTCTGCAGTGATGGAAATATTCTATCTGTGCTTGTCTGTGCTGTACAATGCAGTGGCCACTACTAACTACATGTAACTACTGAGCACCTGAAACCTGCCAACTATGACCAAGTAACTAAATCTTTAATTTTAGTTAATTTCCATTTAAAAATCTACATGTGACCATGGGCTGCCCAAATGAAGTACACAGGTTTTGACTACCATAAATTATAAGCGCTCTATGCAAAAAGCCTGAGGGAAATATTTGCACCCAATTCTAAATAAGGGTCCATATCACTAACAAAGAAATTGCACCTGCAGAAAACAAAACAAGGTTTGTGGGGAAACAGTGCTCAACAACTGCTCTAAGACACAATACACCCAATCTTTTCCCTTCTCCAGGACAAAAGAGGTTCACTGGCCAGAAAATATTGGAGCAACAAAACGGCAAATGTATCCAAGACGGACATTCTTCCTGACTGTCAACACAGGCGCTCATCCCTCAGACGAGCTTTCCGGAGTAAAAACTATTACCACCCAAGCTGTAAAGTGGGCCACTTTACAAATGCCTATCGCACACCCTGTAATTGCCGTTTTCTGAAAACAGCAGAATGTAATTATTTATAACCATTTTAGATAGCACCAATAGAAAAGTACTCCCATCGGGTAACTAATCCGAGCCATCGGTAACAGACTGCTTACTTTCTCATCAGACTAGTACGGTAACAGATAACGGCACAGAAACGGACAGCCTAAAACATGGCACAGCCAAAAAAGCCTTCTAGGTTGGTTTCAGCCATTTCTCTACATCATAGTTTAAATGTTTTAAATATACACCCCTAAAACTCTTACCATGTTAATTCTGTTCTTTGACATCTCAACTATTTCATAGATATCCATTAAAACTCAATTTTAATCTAACTTTAGTTTTGAAAATCATCCCCGTCAACCAATTAAAACAAGACCAGAAAACTTGCATTATAATTCCAAGTGACAATAAGATAAATAACATTGGTTTTCTCTGCAAACGATAACTGAGTGGAAGTCAGGAGTGAGAGGGAGGTGTTTGCTATGTAGCTTCCTTTTTCACCACTCAGAAATAGTTTACAAGACCAAATAACAGAATGCAGCACAATTATCAAACAGCCAAACTGAAAATTCATATGGACAAATTTTCTATCAACAGCTAACTAAAAATATTCAATAATGATAAATAATTAACAAACATTAATTTTTGGTAGTTGTATACTGAGCCACTCACATGCAACTGAGATTAGTAAGGACTCAAAGATAATATTCTAAAGATAAAGTGTTTGCATGTGCAGGCTAGAACTTTTCCTAATGTCATTATCTTACCGGCTTTGAAAGATATAAATATACACCTATCAGACTATATTCTCGCCTGTTTAAAATTTCAACTTTAATTGCATTGCCTACTTTTTAAAATAATTACTTCTTTCAGACACAGAAGATATCATAGCTTCACTGTAACAAAAGGAACAGATTTACAAGTGCAATGACATTTATTAGAAGCAGTCATTTTTCCTAAAATTAACCATTTCAAAAGAATCCATTCCATTGGAGTTTTTGTATAGGGGTAAAGCTCCTGTAGTTTAAAAAAAGAAAATCTCATGAATCATTAGATTGTTAGGACTTCTGCGATACTCTCCACATCCCTGCCTTGGGAGTACTTCTATTCAAACAGCTAGACAATTAAATGGATGAAATATAAATAATATGACCTGTTTGCATACAGAAGAGCCTCTAATCAGTACAGATGGCCACGTCTAGGAAACCAAGGAGCATGGTGTGTGATACTCTCATTCAATTTTTCAGCACAATCAAGATTTCAACACAGGTAAAGATATAAAAATACCCCTTTCCCCAGTTTGCCCACTCTATTCAATATTTTTCGGGTAAATACTTTTGATATCGTAATCATCCACAATAAAAAGCTACTGGTACTTTTTCTTCGGCAGGGTAAGAGAAAATGAGACTTAAACAGTTTCTAAATATGAAATATAAAAAAAAAATTCCACAAAGTCCCTCAAAACTTTCATATTCTCAAAGTGGCCTTTTTCTTTTACTTCACTTAAATTCTTTTTCTACAGACTACTATTATTGCTGTTTGTGTCTATCTGGGAGAAAAATAGTTACTAGGGACCCACAGCAATATTATTTTACTTAAAAACCCAGAAAAGATAAGTGACTGGACAGATGGCTACAATAAAATAATGGTAATCGGTCGGGCACGGTGGCTCATGCCTGTAATCCCAGCACTTTGGGAGGTCGAGGCAGGTGGATCACCTGAGGTCAAGAGTTCAAGACCAGCCTGCCCAACATGGTGAAACCCCATCTCTACTAAAAGTACAAAAATTAGCCAGGTACGATGGTGAGCGCCTGTAATCCCAGCTACTCAGGAGGCTGAGGCAGGAGAATGGCTTGAACCCGGGAGGCAGAGGCTGCAGTGAGCCAAGATGACGCCACTGCACTCCAGCCTGGAAGACAAAAGCGAGACTCCATTTCAAAAAATAAAAAATAAATAATAAATAATAATAATAGTAACCCTTCTCAGGCTATACTGAGTAGATGTCACTTCCAGCTTCAATTCCAAGCTTGACTGGATATACCTTAAAGTGAGCAGATACAATACTAACGCACAGAATCAAAAACAGAAAAGAGAAAGAAGAGAGGCAGACTGGCATGCTCAAAGACCGTCCAGCTCCTGGCATGAGTTTACCTTTGTAAAAGAGCTGGCACAGAGCTAGTATTTTAATCCGCCTTGTATTCAACATTAGCTTACACACACAATAAACACGTGTTCCTCTATGAACTTGAATTCACAGAGCAGGCAGCTGTCGCTATACCTAGGAAGCCTTCCATAATCACCTTGTCCCAAACTAGCAGAGCTGCCCATCCAGCTTAGCTGCCATCTAGCTCAGCGGCCACTGAGCCTCCACATACAAAGTGTAAACACTCAGAACCTCACCATCACCAAAGCCACACTGCTGTCATGAGTTGTCTCCCCCAGCGAGGCTGTGTGAACTGCCCAAGTTCATACCACATCTTGTTCAACTTTCTAGTCTTAGGACTGGCACGATGACTCAATACTACCATTTTAAAACTGAAACTCTGTTACTTATTCTAAAGCAATTCAGAAATTTCTCTAGTTGTTAAATTCTTGTGTTTTGATCTTGCTAAAGATGATTTTGTTCTCTCCCTCTAAAACCTGAATCGACTTACAGGAGCAGATCTCTCAACCAATCCCAATTAACAAATTTATCTGATTAACAAATACCAGCTATTAAAGTATGCTGAACACTTACACTGGTGAGCTACTCTCTAGAACGCCCACATACGTTTTTATTTTTATTTTATTTATTTTTTATTTTTTAGTAGAGATGGGGTTTCACCATGTTAGCCAGGCTGGTCTCAAACTCCCACCTTAGACTCTCAAAGTGATCGGATTACAGGCATAAGCCACCACACCTGGCCTATATTTTGTTTTTTTGATCTGTGATTTTGTTTGTAATTATCTTAAGCCTTATGATCACACATAATTTTTAACTGTTTATCTCCTCCACTTAAAACTTTCCAGTGAGGTGGCAAAAGCGCCATTAACAAGCACACATACGCAGCAGTGCCAGGGTTCTACGTGTTTTTCAATAGTTGTTTGAAGACAATCCTAAAGTATAAACTAGTCTAACTTAGTAACTCGAAAGTTTAACTTGCTACTATTTTTGTCACACTGACCTTTAAAAACATCTGACCTTAAAGATCATCTATAAAATGTGAGAGGTGTCCAATATTCTTTCTTTGGTATGACACAGAAACCACACTAAAATGCCTCTCAACAAGGAAAAGGCAGCATTTTAGATACAGGGAATAGGATGCCCACATCCTTTTGCTCCTCCCAGTTGAGCTATCTGCTTACCAAGGATTAGCTGTGTCTGTTCCCAAACCGACTATTCCTGTTAGTGAAATGATTTAATAGTATGTAAACCAATAAAATATGAGTACAAAAAGAAGGTTACTCTTCCCACCAAAACGAATTGAATGACTAGAAAACTCATAAAGATGAGAGGCTAAAACCAAATGATGTTGAACTGGGTGTCTGTCAAACAACTAGCATAAAGACTTGGGAGGGAGATTATAAAACTCTACAAGGATTCTGTATCAGATGAAACAGGACTCATAAACAATTCATGCTGAATATCATTTATAAACGGATGATAGCTCAGATCTTAAAACAGGAATCACAGGCTGTTTTTCATTTGGGGGAAAAAAAAATCCTCCCTTAAAAAAGGAGAAAAAACATTGAAACACTAGTAAATAAATGCATTTTGATATGTTTAAAATCAGAATGTTGGCCGGGCGCGGTGGCTCAAGCCTGTAATCCCAGCACTTTGGGAGGCCGAGACGGGCGGATCACGAGGTCAGGAGATCGAGACCATCCTGGCTAACCGGGTGAAACCCCGTCTCTACTAAAAAAAACAAAAAACTAGCCGGGCGAGGTGGCGGGCGCCTGTAGTCCCAGCTACTCGGGAGGCTGAGGCAGGAGAATGGCGTAAACCCGGGAGGCGGAGCTTGCAGTGAGCTGAGATCTGGCCACTGCACTCCAGCCTGGGCGACAGAGCGAGACTCCGTCTCAAAAAAAAATAAAAAAATAAAAAAAAATAAAATAAAATCAGAATGTTTCAAAAATGTATATTAATTCCTTTCGTTAATACATTTTCAACAATTTGTGCTTTCAATAGGTAAAGACCCTTGACTGTGTCTAAAGCCTCAAAAGAAAAAAAATTATCTTTAAGTTAAAAATTTTTAAACTGTCTTATTATATCCTTATTACTACAATACTTTGCCATTCTGTTACATTTCTTAATATACTTCCATCCTTAGCCTAAATAACGAAATAAAGCCAGTATGATATATATTAAGCTGTACATCATATCCTGGCTCTATACAGCCAGTAGATGTTATCCACAGCAAACCTCATGGAGGTACTACCATTCATTATGAAAAAAAAAATTGTTTTTCAATGTAATAGTTAATAAGCAAGTTAAAAATCAGTCATATCTTCACAAGACTGAAATAACTTTTTCAAACACTGAAAAAGTGATCTGTTTTCTAAACTTTTAAACGCTAAGTACTGAAACACTTTAACCACCAACACCATTATTTACCAAAGCCCCCAAACAGGGGGTTAACGACAATACAGGGTTGCAATCAAATAAGAAACACAAAGAAATTTTTTACCTTCCGATTCTGATCATAAGCAGAATCAATCCCCAAAATGCTATTCACTTTTACATACGGGTATTTCTTCTCCAGGACACTGACCACATGTTCAACTTCTACTTTTTCTCCAGTCCTCACCTTGTTATAGATCTGAAGGAAGAAAAAATAGTTGGTTAACTACACTTTTAAGTTCAAATTTCAAAGTGTTTATTCCACATTTTTCTGAATTTAGAGGAAAATATGATAACTTTTCTTTTTTTTTTTTTGAGACGAAATTTTGCTCTGTCACCCGGGTTGGAGTGCAGTGGCACAGTCTCAGCTCACTCCACCTTCGCCTTCTGGATTTGTGTGATTCTCCCGTCTCAGCCTCCAGAGTAGCTGGGATTACAGAAGCCCGCCACCACGCCCAGCTAATTTTTTGTATTTTTAGTAGAGACAGGTTTCACCATGTTGGCCAGGCTGGTCTTGAACTCCTGACCTCAGGTGATCTGCCCACCTCAACCTCCCAAGCTGGGATTACAGGCGTGAGTCACTGCGCCTGGCCGATTACTTTTCTTGAAAGGTCAAATTGGGACATGTTAGCAATTCTTCCTTTTCCTTATTAAGATGGCTTTCTAGGTTGGAAATTAAATATTCTTTTTTTTTTTTTTGAGATGGAGTCTCACTCTGTCACCCAGGCTGGAGTGCAGCGGCGCAATCTCAGCTCACTACAACCTCCGCCTCCCAGGTTCAAGGGATTCTCCTGCCTCAGCCTCCTGAGTAGCTGGGACTACAGGCACATGCCACCATGCCCGACTAATTTTTGTATTTTTTAGTAGAGATGGGGTTTCACCATACTGACCAGGCTAGTCTTGAACTTCTGACCTTGTGATCCGCCCTCTTCAGCCTCCCAAAGTGCTGGGATTATAGGCGTGAGCCACCGTGCCCGGCTGGAATCAGCTCAGTCATGTTAAGTCTCAAACGAAAAAATACGTTAAGAAAAATCTAAATAGGCCAGGCAGGCATGGTGGCTCACACCTGTAATCCCAGCACTTTGGGAGGGTGAGGAGGGTCAATCACTTGAGCTCAGGAGCTCGAGAACAGCTTGGCCAACATGTTGAAACCCTACTAAAAATACAAAAATTAGCCTGCCGTGGTAGTGCACGCCTGTAATTCCAGCTACTCAGGAGGCTGCGGCAGGCAAATCCCTTAAACCCAGGAGGCAGAGGTTGCTGTGGGCCAAGATCACACAACTGCACTCCAGCCTAGATGATGGAGAGAGGCTGTCTCAAAAAAAAAAAAAAAAAAAAGAGAGAGAGAGAGAAATCTGAACACTTATAAGTAGTCATTAAAATAAAAACTATGTACATGATGTTTAGGAGGGATGAGGAAAGGGAGAGGGGAGAGACGGAGAAATCGAAATCAACACGAATATTATCTATTTGAATTTTTTTTTTTTTTTTTTTTTTGAGACGGAGTTTCACTCATCACCCAGGCTGGAGTGCAATGGCATGATCTTGGCTCACTGCAACCTCCGCCTCCCGGGTTCAAGAGACTCTCCAGCCTCAGCCTCCCAAGTAGCTGGGATTACAGGTGCCTGCCACCATATCTGGCTAATTTTTGTTTTGTTTTGTTTTGTTGTTTGAGATGGAATCTCACTCCGTTGCCCAGGCTGGAGTGCAGTGGCGCTATCTCGGCTCACTGTAGTCCCTGCCTCCTGGGTTCATGCCATTCTCCTGCCTCAGTCTCCCCAGTAGCTGGGACTACAGGCACCCGCCACCACGCCCATTTAATTTTTTTTATTTTTAGTAGAGATTGGGTTTCACCGTGTTAAAGCCAGGATGGTCTGATCTCTTATCTCCTGATCTCGTGATGCGCCCGCCTTGGCCTCCCAAAGTGCCGGGATTACAGGCGTGAGCCATCGCGCCTGGCCCAATTTTTGTATTTTTAGTAAAGATGAGGTTTCCCCATGTTGGCCAGGCTGGTCTTGAACTCTTGACCTCAAGTGATCCACCCACCTCAGCCTCCCAAAGTGCTGGAATTACAGGCATGAGCCACCAGGCATGGCCAATTTTTGTATTTTTAGTAGAGACGGGGTGTCACCATGTTGGCCAGGCTGGTCTCAAACTCCTGACCTCAGGTGATCTGTCTCCCTCGGCCTCCCAAAGTGCTAGGATTACAGGTGTGAGCCACTGCGCCCGGCCTGAACTGTTTTTACAGTGAGCAGTATTACTTCACTTCTGAAATAAAAAAACAGCAGCCAAGCACTAGTGGCTCACACCGAAAATCCCATCACTTTGGGAGGCCAAGGCAGTAAGATTGCTTAAGCTCAGGAATTCGAGGCCAGCCTGGCAAACACAGTGAGACATCATCCCCAGCAAAAATTAAAAATGACAACAACAAAATTAGCTGGGTATGGTGATGCGTGCCCGTAGTCTCAGCTATTCCAGGAAGCTGAGGCGGGAGGATCACCTAGGGCCGGGAGTGAGCCCTGACTGCGCTGCCGTACTCCAGCCTGGCCAACAGTGAGATCCTGTCTCTACAACAACCCTTTTAATAGAATAAAATAAACAGCGGGTGGTGGGTGTAGCTGGTCCTGTTGTGCTGTGGCTCTGCACAGCCTGCAGTCTCAGGCCACAGGACCCAAAAGACATGGAGCCCGGCTTCAGTGGTCACGCTGCCATTTAGGAGGGCTGGTTCCATGAGACCTGCAGCCTGAGGCCCAAGGAAGCCTTGTTCCTACAGATGGAGCAGCTGCTCCACTGCCAGCACTCACGTGTCCAGGACATCCTTGTTTCCCACAGTAAGACCCACAGCAGTGTGTTGGTGTTGGATGGCATCATCCCCTGCATGGACAGGGGTAAGTTCTCTACTAGATGAGAATCAACCTGCCACTCTGCAACCACCCCATCCCACAAAAGGTGCTGATCATCAGGGACAGAGACAGCATCCTGCACAAGGTGGTGAAGCACCCCTCTGTGGAGTCTGTGGTCCAATGACAGGCTGAAGAGGATGGCATTCAGGTCTCTTAAGAAATTCCTGCCGGGTGTGGCCATTGGCTACTCCAGCACTAAGCTGACTCTGCATATGGGTGACAATTTTGATTTCATGAAACAGAACCAGGATGCCTTCAATATGATCACTGACTCCTGGGATCCATGAAAGCCTCTTCAAGGAATCCTATTACCACTCATGAAGATGGCCCTCAATGAGGACAGCATTCTCTGCTGCCAGGGCAAGGACCAGTGGCTGCACCTGGACCTCATCAAGGAGACACGGTGGTTCTGCCAGTCACTCTTCCCCATGGTGGCACACGCCTACTGCACTGTCCCCACCTATCCCAGCAGCCAGACTGGCTTCATGCTCTGCAGCAAAAACCTGAGCACCAACTTCCAGAAGCCCAAGGAACAAGTGACACGGCAGCAGGTGGAGCAGGTGCAGCTGCTCAGACGTGTACAGTGCTGCCTTCGTACCGCCCCCATTTGTCTGCAAGTCCCTGAATAATGTGAGCTGAGCCCAGGCGCCACAGCGGATGCCACCCGGGACCTGAGATCTGGGAGCCTCCAGGGTGCCTGGGCCCCTTCAGTCCTAGGCCAGATCCCCTGCTGACTGTCACCTGCCAACCAAGCGTTACACGCCTCAGAATAATGCCCAGCCTTCCCTGCTGAGTGCTGGACTGTTTCTGTGTCTGTCTCTGTGTGGCATTCGGCCTCCAAGCCTATACCAGCGGCATACAGTACCATCTCTCTGTCTTCTGCGGCCCCCTCAATCAAACACATGTACTTATAACAATAAAAAATAGATGAATGAATAAATAAATAAAAACTTTAAAAAGCAGAGTTAAAATACTTATTCTCTGGGCATGGTGGTGCACAGCCAGCCGTAATCCCACGTATTTGAGACTGACATGGGAGGATCCCTTAAGCCTAGGAGTTTGAGACCGGCCTGAGCAACATCACAAGACCTGGTCTCAAAAAGTACATAAATAAATAAAATGTTAAGGTAGCCGTTGTGGAAGATATATTAAAACAAACAAACAAAAGCAAACCTTAGGCACAGACAAAGTGAATAAAATAACAAAGTATAAAATACTTACTACTCTGAGTGACTTCTTTTGAACCCATTTCATTCTCCACAGCCCTGCTGCTACCTTCCCCATGACTTCTCATGGAGATCACTGCAACAGCTCATCAACTGGCATCCCTGCCACTTTGCTTTGCCCTTCCTCAGATCCATCCCCACACACTGCAGCAGACATGACTTTGAAATTCAGGATCCGCCCCTGAGCTCTAGATGCCGCAGCTATCCAGCCTACAATGGCCACACGTTGCTATTAAGAGTAAGTTGGATCTGAAAAAATTATTTGCCATTCTGAACAAAAACGTACTTGTGTCAGAGTCTGGAAGGCATGATAATCGTCCACCTCTCGGGCAACATAATTATACGCTCTAAGAACAGCCACTCCAGCATCTTGCATCCCATCAACATCTTCAGAGTCATTAACCACAAAGATAAAACCAATTCTGGAGGGGAAGGGAAAAGAAGAAAAAGAAACATGTCAAATAATGCAAACGGCTAAAAAGCATGACATCCTTGCACCCTTCTCATACATTATAGCTAACAGAGGAAAACCCTTTGAGAGAAAAGCACAGTTCACAGCCCACTCCACTCTAACATGATTGGCAAAGGTATACATACACGACTTACAAAGTTTTTTTTTTTTTTCAGATGGAGTTTCACTCTTGTTGCCCAGGCTGGAGTGCAATGGTGCAATCTCAGCTCACTGCAACCTCCATCTCCCAGGTTCAAGCAATTCTCCTGCCTCAGCCTCCCAAGTAGCTGGGATTACAGGCCACTACTCCCGGCTAATTTTTTGTATTTTTAGTAGAGACGGGGTTTCACCATGTTGGCCAGGCTGGTGTCGAACTCCTGACCTCAGGTGATCCATCAGCCTTGGCCTCCCAAAGTGCTAGGATTACAGACATAAGCCACCACCCGGCCACTTACAAAGTATTAATAAAAAAGCAGGCTTTCAAATGTGGCTTAGGCCTTTCTACTGTTAAAGCAAGCCATTTCCACGTCATGAAAAGATTGCTTTCACTGACATGAAGAGTGTTGCTATAGTTTTAAGAAAATTTTTTCTGCTTTTAAACAAAAATTAGAAGAAACAAAAATTTCCACACTTTCAAAGTAAACAGAAGGGGGGGGATTGTGACATTTAGCACATGCAGTATGAGAATTATTGGTAAAAGAAAAGCCAAAAAAGGTTTACAACTGTCCCACGACAAAAAGCAATAATCAAGGTTAACGTTTACCAGATTTTACATTTTAAAATAAAGGAATTAACCACAGACATACCATTATATATCTATAGATGGGCTGGCAAAAAAGACATCGCACTGACCATACTGGGGCAAAGGCAGTTCAATGGACAAAGAATCATCTTTGCAATAAATGGTGCTGAATAACTGGACATGTACATGCAAATTAGTCTAGACACAGACTTTATATCTTTCACAAAAATTCAAAGTGGATCACAGGTCTAAATGTAAAACACAAAAACTAAAATTCCTAGACGACAGCAGAGAAGAAAATTTAGGTGGTATGGAGCTTGGCAATGATTTTAGATCCAAAAGCACAATCCATGAAAGACAACATCTGGTTAATTTGGACTTCACTAAAATTAAAAATGTCTGCCCTGTGAAAGATATTATTAACAGAATGAAAGGACAAACCATAGAGTGGCAGAAAATCTTTGCAAAACCACCATCTGATAGAGGACAGGTAAACAAAATATGCAACTCTTCTTGTTTGTTTTTCAACAGGTTCTTGCTCTGTTGCCAAGGCCAGAGTGCAGTGGTACGATCAGCTCACTGCAGCCTCAAACCTCTGGGCTCAAACAATCCTCCACTTCAGCCTCCCAAGTAGCTGGGACTACAGGTGTGTGCCACCACACATGGCTACTCTTTCTTAAGTCTTTGTAGAGTTGGAGGTCTTCCCATGTTGCCCACAGTGATCTCAAATTGTGGCCTCAAGCGATCCTCCCACTTTGGCCTCCCAAAGTCCTGGGATTATAGGCGTGAGCCATTGCACCCGGCCTACAAAGAACTCTTAAAACTCAACAATAAGAAAACAACCAAAGTTTTAGAAATGGACAAAAGGGCAGGGGGAAAAAAAAAAAAGGACAAAAGATCTGAACAGACACTTCACCAAACAAGATATACAGACAGATGATAAATATAAGTAGATCTTGAACATCATAGATCATTAGGGAACGGCAAATTAAACTACAACGACATACCACCACACACCTATCAGAATGACCAAAATCCTAAATGCTGGCAAAACCAAATGCTTGCAAGGCTGTGGAGCAACAGGATCTCTCATTCACTGCTGGTGGAAATGCAAAATGGTGCCACTACTTTGGAACACAGTTCGTCAGTTTCTTACAAAACTAAGCATGCTCTTAACACAATAGAGCAATCACGCTCCTCGGTATTTACCCAAAGAAGCTGAAGACATGTCCACACAAATACCTGCGCCCAGATGTTTACAGCAGGTTTATTCATAACCGCCAAAACTTGTAGGCAACCAAGGTATCTTTCAATTAAGTGAATGGATAAATAAATGGGGGACATCCATATAATGACTATTATCCAGTGATAAAAAGAAATGAGCTATCAAGCCATGAGAAGACACAGAGGAAGAAGCTTAAACGCACATTGCTCAGTGAAAGACACCAATCTGAATAGGCTACATGCCGTATGATTGCAACCTAGAACGTTCTGGAAAATGCAAAACTATGAAGACAGTAAAAAGACCAGTAGTTGCCAAAGATTTAGGGGAAGGGAGGAAGAGATAAACAACTGAAGCACAGGAGATTTTTAGGGCAGTGAAACTAATCTGTATTAAACTGTATTGTAATATGAATACTTGACATCATACATTTGTGTCATCAACACAAATAACAAATCTTAATGTAAACTACAGAGTTTAGTTAATAATAATGTATCAATATTTAGTAGTCAACTTGCAGGACCACATGAGCTCCTACAAAGAAGGAAAGAGGAGCCTGCACACCCGGCTCTCTCCAGCTATTCACAATCTCTCAGGTGCCTAGGAGTTCAAGTGTCTTCTTCGCATCTGCCTTTGCAATCTGAAGACCACATGCCCTCTTCTTGTTCCTCAATTCAAGAAATACTGTATTAGTGCCAACTGTCGACCACGACCCAACTTCTTCTGTGTTCTTATATTCCTCTTTTAATCAAAACATAGCTCTGGTTGTGATCCAGTAATAGGTTCTTCCATCTAACCAGATGTATCATGCTTTATATGAAAAATGTCATCAAACTCAAAATATCTGCATTTCCAACTATCAGAACCCTCTGTTTTCCTCAAAGCCTATCTGAAATCCAGCTTCTCCATAAAGCTTTGTGCTTCCCAAATATCTCAATGATTTTTTTGTTTCTCTGAAATTCTAATGCACTTATAACTAACCAGTAGGACATAACCTAGCGGTTGATCACGTATCTCCCTAAAGGGTTTGAAAGTATACAGAGGATCTTTTCCAAGAAGGTAGAATAAGGCATATATATTTATAGCATTTAGCCCAGTAGTAATCATGGAACACATAGTAATATTTATTGAATAAAGAGTTGTTTTCTTATTTTCACATTTTCTAAGAATTAAAATTTCACCAACATGTAAAATTACCAGAATTATTCAGAATGTAGGTGAAAATACCTTAGCATTTATATGTAAAACCTTTAAAAAATAAAAAAATAAAAAATAAAAATAAACTGTTCTTAAAAGGACAGTGGAAATCCAATCATTCAGTACCCTGTTGGCAGGTCTGGCAACACAAGAGAAGTAACTGTTACTGTTCGCATCTACAAAAGGTTGTGTATATGTTTAGTCCTCGACAGGCTAACAAGTTATTGGCAATGCTCTGTACCTCTGCTGAAAGTGGAAATAGGTTTTGTGATGTGGACACTCACCTAGGAAAATTCCCTTCCATTGGGAAGCAAGCTGCAGCCAGAAACTACTTTTACATGGGCTATTTATTGATAATTCAATGGTGGTAAGCTTCTATTCATTGAGAAGCAAATTCTCAGTCCCAAAAGACACTGGCTTCATACTGACCAGAAGATAAAATTGCCATTAGTGATGTGCACTATTAATTATCCTACAACTCAGTAGCACCACACTTGCATTTAAAAATGACAAATAAAACCTCAGCTAAATTAGATATATCATCAAATCAATACCAGTGTTACCTTAGTGGTATATGATTACTAAGGAACATCTCGGCTATATTAATCAACTCTGCTGTGGTCTCATGTGCAGGATCAACTATGAAAACCTGTTGAAGAAAGGGAAAAGAACACATGAAATGACTTTTATTCGAGTATCTGTGGGCTGAGAAAAATGTTATGAGTCACTGTACATGAAGTCAACCTTTTTCGAGCTACGGTTGAACCACATAAAAGATGAATTATACAAACAGCAGCTACCTCCCTCTAAGTTCAAAACATGTGGTACTGAAGGGCTAGGTGATTTTCTCACGGACTTAGGCTGATAACAAGGGAACTGTACTCCAGAGTGCTGATGCCAGTTCCTCTACTACACCAAGCAAAAACCAAGTTTAGCAACTCTCTCACCTTAAAAAATGGAGCCTGCCTTTTTGTATATTCATTTCTGAGGATCTCTGAATTAAGAATTCACTTAGAACCTAATTCTTAGACCACACTCACAGCTGTCAGGTAAGCACATAAACACGTATTAGGTGCTAAGCAACTTAGACATATTCTCTCACTTAATAAAGTTCAGGCATATGGTAAAACAGAACGAGATTTAAATTCTGACCAGAAAGGAAAGAAGTGGTTTCAAGAGACAGAAAAGTGGCCAGGCGTGGTGGCTCACACCTGTAATCCCAGCACTTTGGGAGGCCAAGGCAGGTGGATCACCTGAGTTCAGGAGTTTGAAACCAGCCCCGCCAATGTATTGAAACCCTGTCTCTACTAAAAATACAAAAATCAGCCAGGTGTGGTGCCATGTGCCTGTAATTCCTACTACTTGGGAGGTGAGGCAGGAGAATCGCTTGAACCTGGGGGGACGGAGGTTGCAGTGAGCCAAGATTCTGCCACTGCACTCCAGCCTGGGCAACAGAGCGAGCCTCTTTCTGGGGGAAAAAAAGAGAGAAGAAGAAAGGCAGAGAGGGCAATTTTCCCTGCAAGTTCTGAGGAGGCCAACCTTGGCACTAACCCTACCACTATCTCTTTCCCAGCTATGTGAGGGAAGGGAAAGAAACGAGACAGAAAAAGTGGGCCAATTAAGAACCCTCTTTCTCTTTCTCTAAAGCAGCGCAAGAAGGAGTAACAAGTAGGAGTTGGCAAACAGCCTTATTTAAGAGAATAAATGAAACTGCTGAATTTTAGGGATTACGATATTAAAGAAAAACAGCAGCAATATGCACCTTCTTACGTAAAAAAAGAGCTATCTTAAAACTAATAAAACAGTATTGCTACGAACCTAAAACAGCTCTAAAAAATATAAAGTCTTAAAAACAAACACATCACTGAATGGTGTGAAGAGTATGAAAACTTACTCAATCTGGAAAAGCTGATTAGAAAAAATAAAAATTAAAAACTAAAAAGTGTTTTAAAATTAAAAACAAATTAAAAGACTAAAACAACAGTCTAAACCTTCATGTTAAAAATGAGCATTTCCCCACACTCTGAGGGGGGCTGTAACGCTCCTGTTACATCCCACAGCCCCACAAGAGGCCAGTACACTACAAAGCCCTCCCAGTGTGAACAGGGAGAGTATTTGGTGGAGGATGGGGGAGGAAGCAGCTAGTAAAGGCGAGACGTGACCATTCTACACAACAAAAAAAGAGGGACTAGGCCAAGGGAGAAACAGAATTCGCAGGCAGACAATAAGAGTTACTTACCATATTATGTAAGTTTTTCCTGATCTGCCGAATAACACCAGGAAAGGTGGGTCGAAGCAACTCTTGTAAACTAGAAGGCCACGAATTATATCTGCTATCAATCTCCAGGTTGTTGACCCACTACAAAAAATAACACAACAGGATGTATGCACATTAGTCACCAGGTGTAAAATCTGCAATAACAACAATAAGACTTTGAATTATTTGAAGAAGAATCACATGAGACAAGACCATTTTCAAAGATAAAAAGATTGGGTGCAGTGCCTCACATCTGTAATCCTAGCACTTCGGAAAGACAAGACAGGAGGATCACTTGAGCCCAGGAGTTCGAGACCAGCCTGGGCAATATTATGAGACACCCATCTCTGCAAAACAATATAAAAATTAGCCAGGCATGGTGGCTGCTGTCCCAGCCACTCAGGAGGCTGAGGCAGGAGGATCACCTGAGCCCAAGGGGTTCGAGGCTGCAGTGAGCCATGATCGTGCCACTGCACTCCAGCCTGAACAACAGAGCAAGACCCTATCTCAGAAAAACAAACAAAAAAGATAAAAAGATTGAGTGGAAAAATGAGTGACTAAAAGACAAGCCACAGGATAGATAAAGACATTTGTAACCTACAAACCCAATAAAGGACTAATGTCAAGAATGAAGAAATACATAAAAATAAGAGGAAGAAGCTATATATATATATATATATATATATATATTTTTTTTTTTTGAGATGAAGTCTCTCTCTGTTGACCAGGCTGGAGTGCAGTGGAACAATCTCGGCTCATTGCAACCTCCGCCTCCTAAGTTCAAGCGATTCTTGTGCCTCAGCCCCCCGAGTAGCTGGGATTACAGGCGCCCACCACCACACCTGGCGAATTTTTGTATTTTTAGTAGAGGCGGGGTTTCGCCATGTTGGCCAGGCTGGTCTCGAACTCCTGACCTCAAGTGATGTGCCCACCTTGGCCTCCCAAAGTGCTGGGATTACAGGTGTGAGCTACAGCACCCAGCCCTAAACTTTTTAAGAACAAAGGAAAAAAGAAAAAGTAAAAAAAAATTGGAAAAAAAATATGAATAAGAAATATATAGAGGAAACCCAAATGGGCAATAAACATAAGAAATGTGTACACCCTCAACTGTAATCTAGGAACCATGAGCTAAGACCTCAATGAAATTTCATACCTGCTAGACAAAAAAAGTGAAAGTCTGTCAAGATCCAAGAAGAGGAAAAGATACAGAGCAAAGAGAACTCTCATGAAATGCTGGTGTGTGGACAATCGCTTCAGAGAACTGGATCTAATAAAGTTGAAGACTATATTAGTACTAATTTTTCTAAAATGAATGCAGTACTGCTGGCTGCAGTGGCTCATGCCTATAATCCCAGCACTTTGGGAGGCCAAGGCGGGCAGATCACAAGATCAAGAGATCGAGACCATCCTGGCCAACATGGTGAAAACCCGTCTCTACCAAAAATGCAAAACTTAGCTGGGCATCGTCATGTACACCTGTAGTCCCAGCTACTCGGGAGGCTGAGGCAGGAGAATCGCTAGAACCTGGGAGGCGGAAGTTACAGTGAGCTGAGATCACACCACTGCACTCCAGCCTGGCAACAGAGCAAGACTCCATCTAAAAATAACATAACATAACATAACATAACATAACATAACATAACATAACATAACATAACACAACACAACATAACAGCAGCACCACTAAGGAGTTCCAGGTATCTACCCCAAATAAATTCACATGTATATACACAAAAAGAGAGGAAAAAAGAGCCTAATTAAAATAGTGTTTACAACAGCAAAAAATCAGAAACAACTTCATGTCCGCAAAGAGCAATGGTTCAGGAGGCTGAGACAGGAGGACCTCTCGAACACAGGAGTTTAAGGCTGCAGCGAGCTATGACTGCATCCCTGCACTCCATCAGGGTTTTGTCATGTTGGTCAGGCAGGTCTCGAACTCCTGAGCTAAAGTGATCCGCCCGCCATGGCCTCCCAAAGTGCTGGGATTACTGGTGTGAGCCACCGCGCCTGACTGGATTATCCAATTTTTTTTTTTTTTTTTTTTTTTGAGACAGAGTCTCACTGTCACCCAGGCTGGAGTGCAATGGCACGATCTCGGCTCACTGCAACCTCCGCCTCCTGGATTCAAGCAATTCTCCTGCCTCAGCCTCCTGAGTAGCTGGGATTACAGGCGTGCGCCACCAGGCCAGGCTAATTTTTGTATTTTTAGTAGAGACGGGGTTTTACCATGTTGGCCAGGCTGGTCTCGAACTCCTCACCTCGAATGATCCACCCGCCTCAGCCTCCCAAAGTGCTGGGATTACAGGTGTGAGCCACTGTGCCTGGCCTCAAATTTTTAGAGTATTAGATAGGAGCCAGGCAAGGTGGTATATGCCTATGGTTCCAGCTACTCAGGAGGCTGAAGCAAAAGGATTGCTTGACCCCAGGAATTTGAGTCCAGCCTGTGCAACATAATGAGGCTTGTCTCTAAAAAAACAGAAGAAAGAAAGAAAAATATATTTGATAGAAAATAAAAGGATAGGCCGGGCGCAGTGGCTCAAGCCTGTAATCCCAGCACTTTGGGAGGCCGAGACGGGCAGATCACGAGGTCAGGAGATCGAGACCATCCTGGCTAACACGGTGAAACCCCGTCTCTACTAAAAAATACAAAAAACTAGCCAGGTGAGGTGGCGGGCGTCTGTAGTCCCAGCTACTCAGGAGGCTGAGGCAGGAGAATGGCGTAAACCCGGGAGGCGGAGCTTGCAGTGAGCTGAGATCCGGCCACTGCACTCCAGCCCGGGCAACAGAGCAAGACTCTGTCTCAAAAAAAAAAAAAAAAAAGAAAAGAAAAGGATAAAATAAGGGACAAGGGAATGCACACCAACTTGAGAAAAGATAAGAACTTCAGGAAGGAGAGGGGTGGCTGGTAAGGGACAAAGAAGAGCTTCAACTAAAACTGCCTTTTTTTTCCCCAAGAAAACAACTAAATCTGACACAAAATGATTAAATGTTAACATTTAGTAAGCATGATGATGGGTTGTATGGTTGTTAGTCCTTTTATGTTTGCATAAATATGTCATGTTAATGTTATTACCTTTTACTCTTTATAAGTACTTTTAACAGAAAAGCAAATGACATTAACAATGTCTTCATCAAAATAAGTCACATCACCAAGTATGAATTCAAGTAATGATTATCTACATTCTACATTATTTCTCCTAAATAAAATTTTTCTAAAATGAATGCAGTATAGAAACCAAGAAAAAATAAGAGCAGCTCTCGCCCCATCTTATTTTTACCACAACTGCGCAAGATGGCACTATCCCCACATCCTCTCTCTTTTTTTATTTGAGACGGAGTCTTGCTCTGTCACACAGACTGGAGTGCAGTGGCACGATCTCAGCTGCCTGCAACTTCCACCTCCCGGGTTCAAGTGATTCTCCGGCCTCAGCCTCCCAAATAGCTGAGATTAGGAGGTGCACAATGCCACATCCGGCTAATTTTTGTATTTTAAGTAGAGACGGGGTTTCACCACGTTGGTTGGTCAGACTGATCTTGAACTCCTGACCTCAGGTGATCCACTCGCCTTGGCCTCCCAAAGTGCTGGGATTACAGGCACGAGCCACCATGCCCAACCCTATACCCCACATCCTCTGACAGATGATGAGACAAAGGCTCAGAAAGATCATACAGCAGGCAAAAATCTATATAAATCCTTCAAATCCCAGATATCAAAATCCTACTAAAGAAGGTTCTTAGCTAAAAAGTGACATTTTCAATAGTAGCTTTAATTTACAGAGGTCACAGAATCACACCAGATCGTATGCCATTGAGAAAATACAGACTAAACACTTTTTCCCGAGAGATGCTCAGCTGAATCCCAGGGGCATGCTCAAGTGAAAAAAATCACTGTCTTGGCTGGGCGTGTGGGTTCATGCCTATAATCCCAGCACTTTGGGAGGCAGAGGTGAACGGATCACCTGAGGTCAGGAGTTCAAGACCAGGCTGACCAACACTGTGAAACCCCCTCTACTAAAAATACAAGAATTAGGCGTGGTGGCAGGCGCCAGTAATCCCAGCTACTCGGGAGGCTGAGGCAGGAGAATTACTTTACCCCGGGAGGTAGAGTTTGCAGTAAGCCAAGATTGCACCACTGCACTCCAGCCAGGACAACAGAGTGAGACTGCGTCTCAGAAAAAAAAAAAAAAAAAAATCACTGTCTTAACCACACTAGCAACAATGACTCAACTTTTTGAAGCATTTAAGGGTCTACTTTATTACATTCACTAAGTCCCATAAGCAACAGTAAATCTTTCACACCAACAAAAGAGATGGTGGGAGGAACTTCACCCTCACAGCAGACAAATTAGAAAACCATAAAAAAGATTCCTGGTCAGAAAGTCCTTTGATCACCCTAACAGAATACTCACTGAAATAGCAGGGCTCCGGATGTCTACTGCATAGTCTGCCTCAGAGGGCTGGATGTTCAGCTTCAGAACATTATGCAGAGAAAGGCCTTCTATTCCCAATCTATGCAGACCCTCCATTACCCGAGCTTCATTCCTCAACACATCAAACAGACTGGGGGGAAAGAAAAAAAGGCATTTACTAGGAAAAAAAAACTTTTAAAAAAAATTCTTACCATGAAAATAAATGTATCAGTTCAACCTCAATGCCAAATCAAATTAATTGAGAAATTTAAAAAGGGAACTCTTCTCCAAATTAATTGAGAAATTAAAAAAGGGAATAAACACACAAATTGAGCATAAAACCCCAAATCTGTACTTCTACACATGATTTTAAAAACAGTATATTAATCTCTCTGTATTCTTTCTTATAACTGCATGTGAATTTACAATTATCTCAAAATAAAGATTAAAAAGAGATACTACATTATATATGCTTAATATATGTTTCAATGTCAGTACCAGTTCATACAGACAAACATGACCACAGAAAAAAGCCTGGAAGAATCCACACTCAACTTAGAGGTTTGCTGGGAGAGATAGAAAAGATAGAGATGAAGGGCCAGGAGCGGTGGCTCACGCCTTGTAATCCCAGCACTCAGGGAGGCCAAGGCAGGTGGATCACAAGGTCAGTAGTTCGAGACCAGCCTGGCCAACATGGTGAAACCCCATCTCTACTAAAAATACAGAAAAAATAGCCGGGCATGGTGGCAGGCGCCTGTAATCCCAGCAATTTGGTAGGCCAAGGTGGGCAGATCACAAAGTCAGTAGTTCAAGACCAGCCTGGCCAACATGGTGAAATTCCATCTCTCTAAAAATACAAAAAATAAAAAAAGCCGGGCATGGTGACAGGTGCCGTAATCCCAGCTACTCAAGAGGCTGAGGCAGGAGAATTGCTTGAACCTGGGAGGCAGAGGTTGCAGTGAGCGAGACCGTGCCACTGGACTCCAGCCTGGGGAACAGAGTGACATTCCGTCTCCAAAAAAAAAAAAAAGATAGGAAGGAGAAATAAGATGTGATTTAAAAAAAAACCAAATGAATAAAGTCTGAATTCTACCTGACTGTCTGCTACCCACCCCAAAATCATGAAGACAATCAAATGCAATTTAATACTGAACCACATTTTACCAAAAAGTGGTATTCAAATATATGTAGACAGAACACCTTCTGAGACACAAGAAACAGGTTTTTTTTTTTTTTTTTTGGTTTTTGAGATGGAGTCTCACTCTGTTGCCCAGGCTGGAGTGCATGGCTCACTGCAACCTCCACCTCCCAGGTTCAAGTGATACTCCTGCCTTAGCCTCCCAAGTAGTTGGCACTACAGGCACGCACTACCAGGCATGGCTAATTTTTGTATTTTTAGCAGAGATGGGGTTTCACCACGTTTGCCAGGCTGGTCTCGAACTCCTGACCTCAAGTGATCCGCCGGCCTCAGCCTCCCGAAGTGCTGGGATTATAGGCGTGAGCCACCGTGCGCAGCCCAGAGGCAGTATTCTTAATAAATCTACTTCACACTGTTCCAAAAGTCAAAGAACCTGTTCTTTTCTATGTTCCCATGGTTAAGTGGAAAAGTATCGTTTCTAAAAGGACAGCCTCAGAAAACACTCAGGCCCCGAACATACACTGTGACACAAGATGGAGACATGTCATCCTGCCCACCCATCACAGCATGTGCCTACGACCTACATCCATCCAGTGGGGCCTGGTAAGCCATCAGGCTTTGCATTACGCCGTATCAACAAGGAACAGCAATATGAACATGTTACAAGGTGCTACAAGTTACAAAAACTTTTCAGAGAATGAAAAATATTATCCTTACCTGAATATATCCTGTGTATCTAAATCAATGTGAAGTCCATTGATGAAGAGGGCTGAATCTCCAGGTTGTAATCCTAAAGTTCCCTTGAAATACTGAAAAATTTTAATGATTATTAGGGAGCTGTGAGAGAATGTTTAAAAAAATTTCAGTGTTTCTGGGCTTCACTACCTGTACAAATCTTGGCATCCTAAAGCAGGGCTAAGATTTGCTTCAAGATGCTGTTGGGATTCAATGGCAAGCAAGACAGGGGATACCATAGTGTATACACATTTCAAAACATGTAGTACACCACAAAAATATGCATTTTTTACTTTTTAATTTTAAAAAGAGGAGAAAAAACAATAAGGAGATCATGGAAAGGTGTGTCAATCGAGAACTGGAATTTCTTCCCAGGGAGAGAGGAATTCATATCTTCTCACGCCCCGGCTACGTCACAGCACCCGCAGATGATACAAAAAGGCTGACCCAGGCCAGGCGCAGTGGCTCACACCTGTCATCCCAGCACTTTGGGAGGCCAAGGCGGGTGGATCACTGGAGGCCAGGAGTTGGAGACCAGCCTGGACAATGTGGCAAAACCCCGTCTCTACTAAAAATACAAAAATTAACCAGCTATGGTGGCCTGCACCTGTAGTCCCAGCTGCTTGGGAGGCTGAGGCACAAGAATCGCTTGAACCCAGGAGGCAGAGGCTGCAGTGAGCTGAGATAGCACCACTGCACTCCAGCTTGAATGACAGAGCAAGACGCTGTCTCCAGAAAAAAAAACAAGACTGACCCTGAGCTGGTGAATACAGTCGTTATCTATTTCTAGGTCTGGACACTGGTAATATACATGGGTTCATTTTGGGAAAGTTCATCAAATGAATGAGAATTTGTGTGCTTCTTTCTTTATGTTTCATATAAAATACATACATTTTGGGCTGGGCACAGTGGCTCATGCCTGTAATCCCAGCACTTTGGGAGGCCGAGGTGGGTGGATTACCTGAGGTCAGGAGTTTGAGACCAGCCTGACCAACATGGTGAAAGCCCATCTCTACTAAAATTACAAAAAATTAGCTGGGCGTGGTTGGCAGAAACCTGTAATTCCAGCTATTCAGGAGGCTGAGGTAGGAAAACTGCTTGTATCTGGGAGATAGAGGTTGCCATGAGCCAAGATCATGCCACTGCATTCAGCCTGGGTGACAGAGCAAGACTTCATCTCAAAAAAAAAAAAAAAAAAATTTGGCCAGGCATGGTGGCTCATGCCTGTAATCCCACCTCTTTGGGAGGCCAAGGTGAGTGGATCACAAGGTCAGGAGCTCAAGATCATCCTGGCCAACATGGTGAAACCCCATCTCTACTAAAAATACAAAAAAATTAGCTGGGCGTGGTGGCGCACACCTGTAGTCCCAGCTACTTGGGAGGCTGAGGCAAGAGAATCACTTGAATCCGGGAGGTGGAGGTTGCAGTGAGCCAAGATCATGCCACTGCACTCTACCCTGGGCAACAGAGCAAGACTCCATCTCAAAAACAAAGTATATATTTTTGCTTTAATAAAATGTTTTACTCAAAAAAAAATTAAGACTCCATGAAACAGCAATATAGAATAATTTTGTCTTCCTCGGGGGGAAAAAGGCCCTAAATTTTTTTTTTTTTTTTTTTTTTTTTTTGAGACGGAGTCTCGCTCTGTCGCCCAAGCTGGAGTGCAGTGGCGCGATCCTGGCTCACTGCAAGCTCCGCCTCCTGGGTTCACGCCATTCTCCTGCCTCAGCCTCCCGAGTAGCTGGAACTACAGGCGCCCGCCACTGCGCCCGGCTCATTTTTTGTATTTTTAGTAGAGACGGGGTTTCACCATGGTCTCGATCTCCTGACCTTGTGATCCGCCCGCCTCGGCCTCCCAAAGTGCTGGGATTACAGGTGTGAGCCACCGCGCCCGGCCCAAAAGGCCCTAAATTTAAGATAATATTTGATGTTTTAATTTTGGAAATTAAAAAGTAAATATAAACTCCCAAGAAGGTTTTTCAATTTAGTAAACATTTGAGAAGCATTTATTTATCCCTCAGATGTACTTAATTCACTAATATCTCAGACATGAAGATCAAGGAAATCTGGGGTAAAGATAGTGAATTGAACGTAAGAACTTTTTTCCCTCCTGAAACTCTACTGCAATGTCAGTAGAGCAACTTTTTCAGTTATAAATCCACAAAGACAGAGAGAACAGGAAAGAAAAAGGCCACCAAATTTTGGAAGCTGGAAGAGAGGTGGGTGAGGAGTTACTGTCCCAGTAGCCCTGA
This sequence comes from Papio anubis, assembly GCF_008728515.1. Classification (NCBI taxonomy): domain Eukaryota; kingdom Metazoa; phylum Chordata; class Mammalia; order Primates; family Cercopithecidae; genus Papio; species Papio anubis. Next base: position 2,178,636 of record NC_044985.1, read on the forward strand.
GAAAGCTGAATGCTAGACCAACAATGGGCAAGGTCAACAAGAAACCTGTGTCACCCCGCGGAACTCACCAAAGGCTCAGGAACTGGCAGCACACAGGACGTGTACAAGGGGTGATTCTTAGCTAAGTTCTGAGATAAAGCCCTTTAAGACAAAACCCCCCAGTCCCCCAACTGATTTCCCACAGCCAGGTGACTGCAGTCGGTGCCACCCTCTACTGTAGCAAAATGAAGGCTCATTCCCTGGAAAAGAACAAAACAGAACATCTGTGGACAACAGCAAATCAAGCACAAGGAGGACAGGGACCCCCACACACAAAATGGGGAAGAGAAGGCAAGTCACCAAATGCTCTTCCCTACTGTGCTTCTACAGCTCTAGCAAACAGATTTCACCCTCCAGACAGAAGACTAACGGATCCTTTTCTGGAGACTGACAAGGACTGACCAACCCAAAAGAAAAGGAACAAAGATACTGTCACTGGGGTTCCCTAGGAAACGGTCACAACAGAACACCTTACAGTCACAAAGCCAATCATTAGGACTTCCAACCAGGTCCTTAGTGCCTCACTCTGAGTGTGACTGCCAGACACCTAAGGAAGGCCTCCACCACTAAAGAGACCAAAACCCAAAAACGTAGCTTAAGAGGAAACAGACTTTGCAGACAGAAAATACAAGCACCACTGTCTTCAGAGATACACAGGAACACCATAAAAAGAACAACAAAAACACCTGAAAATTAAATATTTGACAACTAAAGGAAAAAAGACACACACAGGTTGAAAACTCTTACCAGAAAGTTGTTTTTTTTTTTTTTGGAAAAAGAGGCTGGGCGCGGTGGCTCAAGCCTGTAATCCCAGCACTTTGGGAGGCCGAGACGGGAGGATCACGAAGTCAGGAGATCGAGATCATCCTGGCCAACACGGTGAAACCCCTTCTCTACTAAAAATACAAAAAAAATTAGCCGGCCATAGTAGTGGGCGCCTGTAGTCCCAGCTACTTGGGAGGCTGAGGCAGGAGAATGGGGTGAACCTGGGAGGCGGAGCTTGCAGTGAACTGAGATGGTGCCACTGCACTCCAACCTGGGGGACAGAGTGAGACTCCATCTCCAAAAAAAAAAAAAAGAAAAAGAGAAAAGAATAGGAAATAAAAGACTTTTAAAGTTAAAAGGCCAAACTAGTCAAAGAGGTGCAACATTTAAAAAATAAATAAATATTTCTAGGAAAAGAGGAGAGAGAAACCAGAGAGAAGAAACACAAAAAAGAATTCAAGAAAGTTTCCCAAAGCTAAAGGCAATGATTTTTTCAGATTTTAAAGGCCCATGAACCATCCTACAGGAGAGATTTTTTTAAAAAACACATATAATTATGAAATTTCAGATAACTAGAGTCAAAGAAAAGATCCTTGAGAGATCTCATACAAAGGCTTCAGACTTCTCAACAGCCACAACGGAAACTAAAATTCCAAGAGGCGAAGTCTTGTTTCAAATTTCGAAATAGGCCGGGCGCGGTGGCTCAAGCCTGTAATCCCAGCACTTTGGGAGGCCGAGACGGGTGGATCACGAGGTCAGGAGATCGAGACCATCCTGGAGAACACGGTGAAACCCCGTCTCTACTAAAAAATACAAAAAACTAGCCGGGCGTGGTGGCGGCGCCTGTAGTCCCAGCTACTGGGGAGGCTGAGGCTGGAGAATGGCGGGAACCCGGGAGGCGGAGCTTGCAGTGAGCTGAGATCCGGCCACTGCACTCCAGCCTGGGCGACAGAGCGAGACTCCGTCTCAAACAAAAAAAAAAAAAAAAAAAAAAAAATTTCGAAATGACTTCCAACCTAGAATTGTATAACCTGCCAATACTGTATAATGAGCTATCAATAAAAACAAGTAGAAAGTTGATTTCTCAGAATTTCAAATTTGCCTCCCAGGCAACTTTTCTCACAGAGAATGATGAGCTGTACCAAAATAAGGAAATTAACCAAAAACAAAGAAGACGTGGAATCAAGCAACAGTGGATCCAACAAAAGAGGTTAAAGGAAGGTCCCAGGATGACCGGCACGCACCGGGTATACAGAGCAACCAGTCCATGTTAGACCACGTCAAAACTAGATAAAATCAAAACCCCCAATATTGGGAAGACAGATAAGACAGGAACCGTGCCAATATGGAACAGTGGTGGGACAGAGGGAGAGAACTGAAAGAAAGTTAAACCTCACTGTTTAAATAGGAGGCCAATATATAACGTCTGAACGGGAAAAATAAAGTACCGATGTAAGCTAGAAATCTGGAGAGAAATATCAGAAGAATCAGCAAAATGTTGAAAGTGTATGTTTTCAGGAATGGAGTGAAACATGTTAGGGGTGCGGCTTTTCTAAACAACATGGTAGCACCATCTCATGCTTTCAGTTATATGCATACTGAACTTTGATTAAAAACTAAAAATACAAAGATCACAGAAATGAAAAAATCACAATCTTAGATAAAAGAAGAGTGACACTGTTAAATGCTGCTGATTAAACTCAGATTTCTTTATCTTGAAAGACAGAATACAAAACAGGTCAGTATTTTCTATCGGTGAATACCTTCTGATTCTCTTCCACTTCGGTTCTAAGTTCTGAGCTCACAGCTGTTTTTGTTATTGCTCTAAGGAAATAAAAACATTATGAGTGCTTGGCTTAATATTTGATATAAAGTCTTCAATTTCCATATTTTAAAATATGAAACACATTATTCAACAGATTAGAAAAAATTAGATGGGAAAAACCTTAAATCTTTATAATTGATAAATACATTTCTCCTTTCTCAGATGTGTATATTTTTTGTAAGATACAAAATCAAAGAAATGTAGCAGCCATAGCATTATAAAACAGGTGCAGTTGCTTCCAAGTTCTTAAACACATGCACTCCATTTCTATATATGATCTCTACTACTCTCAGGCTAAAAGGATAATGTCGAATACACCAAGGCAGCAGATTGCTCTTCCCACTTAAGCACTTATGGTGGAGGTGGAATCATTCATGTATACCTTCAAGTAGCAGCTGGACTAAATGAGAATTCACTACATGATGTCTAAGTCCCAAATAAACAAACTTAGTTACAAAATATCTCACATCAGAAGTCAAAACACTTCATTCAGTGACTCAAGAAAATGACTGGGAACCATTCAAGTCAATAGTTTCTAAAGATTTGGCTTGTAAAACAATTTTGCCTTGCATTTATGAGACGTGCAGCAATATTACAGAATTGAAGGCAATGCCAGAAAATGTACAAACAAAATCTTTTTTTTTTTTTTTTTAGATGGAGTTTCGCTCTTGTTGCTCAGGCTGGAGTGCAATGGCATGATCTTGGCTCACTGCAACCTTCGCCTCCTGGGTTCAAGCAATTCTCCTGCACCAGCCTCCCAAGTAACTGGGACTACAGGCCCCTGCCACCACACCCAGCTAATTTTTTGTATTTTTAGTAGAAAAGGGGTTTCGCCATGTTGGCCAGGCTGATCTGGAACTCCTGACCTCAAGTGATCCACCCACCTCGGCCTCCCAAAGTGCTGGGATTATAGGTGTGAGCCACCACGCCTGGTCCACTTCCCCCTTTTGGGTACCAGACAAGGTGGGTGGATCACCTGAGGTCAGGAGTTCCAGACCAGCCTGACCAACAGGGCAAAACCCTGTCTCTACTAAAAATACAAAAATTAGCCAGGCCTTGGCCTCCCAAAGTGCTGGGATTACAGACGTGAGCCACCAAGCCCGGCTCAAACAAAATCTTATTCTGTCACTATGAACTTAGCCTCTACAGCTTAGCCTAGAGGTCACTTGGCCTCTACAGCTCAGTGTCTTCAAGATTCAATAAGATGACATATATAAAACCTTCCGTGAAGAAAACCACTGTGGTCTGGGACAGACTCTAGATTAGTCAGTTACATGAGCAAAACCCATCCAAGCCTGAAAGGCAGGTATTTTTATTCCCATTCCACTGCTGAGGAAACTGAGGTAAAGAGAGGTTGTTTATTTGCAAAGGTCACACAACTAATAAGCAGAAGTGCCAGGAACATAACCTAAATCTGTCACTTCAACCACACGATGCATGGTCTTGCCATCTTCAAGACACAGGGCACCATCTGCAGTAGTAGTGGTGGTGGTGGTCATAAAGAATCTTAATTTTCGCTGGGTGCGGTGGCTCACGCTTGTAATCCCGGCACTTTGGGAGGCCGAGGTGGGCAGATCACTTGAGGTCAGGCGTTTGAGACCAGCCTGGCCAACACAGTGAAACCCTGTCTCTACTAAAACTACAACAAATTAGCCGGGCATAGTGGCACACGTCTGTAGTCCCAGCTACTTGGGAGGCTGAGGCAGGAGAATCACTTGAACCCGGGAGGCGGAGGTTGTGGTGAGCCGAGATTGCACCACTGTACTCCAACCTGGGCAAGAAGAGCGAGACTCCGTCTCAAAAAAAAAAAAAAATCTTAATTTTCTAAGCATTTTCATATTTTTATTACCTTATTTGGCAAGTGAACATGACGACAACTGGGTATGATGTTAAGGAGAGGAGCATTATTCTGTATTACCTGGCTTTGGTAGGAAAATTCTGACTAAGATCCTTCATAACAACCAGAGCCAACTCAACAGGAGAAGCCAAGATTCGAGCAGCAGTCTGGAAACTGAGATCTGCAATGATGTCAAATATAATTAAAAGTGGATTAATCTAACGCAATGAGAAGCAGAAAACAAAATCCAAATTTACTTCCCACTCTTTTCTTGGTAATTAAGAGCGTCTCAGAATGCAACCATTCCAGAGAGTGCCCAGGATTTCATTTCAGGTTGTATTCACTTCAGAGATCCCTGGAGCATTCGGTTGAGCCGTTTCTGATAAATCTGCAGAAGACGCTAGGGCACACACTAGCGCATGCGGCAGAGGCTGGATCAGGCCCAAGTGCTTTTCCCTAAATTTACAGCACATCACAAAATACAGCATGGAGACCTTCAGCAAATGATGCTGTGAAAAATACTTGAAAAATAGTTCTTTGGAACAGAGAAAAACACACACGTCCTGCCACAATGACATGCCTTTAACACCCTCTAGATAAACAGCTGAAGAAATGTGTGTATATATATATATATATAGGAACTTAAGGACTATGACCTGTTTCTCGTATTACTAGTTTATGTATGGTCACACAGAAAGACTTGCCGCTTGTTTATATATATTACTTCCACCTAGTGTTATCTGTTTACAAAAGGATTTCCTTTCTTCCCTGACTAATCGTAATTAACTATTCTTATCTTTAAAATCAGAGGCACCCTCAGAATCACATACTACATATAATTAAACCCAAATTTTGCATTTTTTAAAGCCATAAAACTTAGCCAAAAAGTTGGCCAATGACCTCTCCCTGTTTTCATTACCTTGCAATTGCCAAACTTTTAAAGGTGCCATTTCATTGGTGCTCTCCACAAGATGCTTTCTGAGCTCTTTCAACTGTCCCTCCAGGTCGGGGTGCAGATCTCTAAAAGAAACATAAAAATCAGTCCTTTTCATTATTTTTTCCTTCCCAGAACACAAGAAGAAGTAAACCAACTTTATCTTCATGGTTTTCCTCTCCCAACCCTAGGAAATTTTCTACAATATAGGGGGAAAAAATGAAGTATAATTATTCCTCTTTAAAAAAAATAGAAAACTAGAAGTTAGTTTAAAACTCATAAAATTTATCGAAAAATTGCTAGAATAGCGATTCCCTGTAAGGTAGATAAGGAGACTGAGAGTGGTTAACAAAGGAGACTTTTCAGGCCAGGTGTGGTGGCTCACGCCTGATATCCCAGTCACTGAGGAGGCCAAGGCAGGAGGATTACTTGAGCCAAGGAGTTCCAGGTCAGCCTGTGCAACACAGCAAGACCCTGTCTCTTAAAAAAAAAAAAAAAAAAAAGAAAGGAACAAAGGAGACTTCAGCTATATCTGCAGTGTTTACGGCTGTTTTATTTTTTGTTTGTTTTCTTTTGTTCTTAAAGTAAAAGAAGGCTTATACAGGAAAAAAAAGAAAGCTTAATAAATAGTTTTATAGGACAGAAAAGCAAGTATGGTAACAGCAATCTATTCTGGGTTGTAAGTATGTGGGAATAAATTCTTCTCTATGCTTTTGTGAATCATTTTAATTTCTCAAAGTAAAACTGAGGCGAAAAAAAACTGCTTCCAGTCCCAAAATGAGTTTCCTTTAGCCTACATGCTCATAAAAATCTCTCAGTCACATGAATACAATTTAGGCTAACCATAGTTACTGAGTTTTATCTTTAAATATAGCATATTCCTCTACAGTAAAGGAGAGGTGATCTGGGGCAGAAATACAACATTTATATCAGATAGACAGATGGCTAGTACATTACTTTTTTCTTTTAAATGCTATAAACTCAAAATTTCTTAATACAAAACACAGAAATTAGAATTCCCTCAGACCGTTCACTGTCCAACCAACCCACTTCCTGTCAGTTACTACAGCCTGAGTATCCCAAATCTAAAATTCTGAAATCCAAAATGCTCCAAAATCCAAAACTCATTAAATGTCAACATGACATCAAAGGAAATGTTCATAGGAGCATTTCAGGTTTCAGATTTTCAGACTTAGGAGTGCCCAACTGCTAAGCATAATGCAAATATTTCAGAATTGAAATCTGAAACTCTTCTAGTTTAAACATTTCAGAAAAGACACTCAAACTATATAAACTCTTAAATACCAAAAATGAGGCCAGGCACAGTGGCTCACACCTGTAATCCTAGCACTTTGGGAGGCCAAGGTGGGCAGATCCCTTGAGCCCAGGAGTTCAAGACCAGCCTGGGCAACACGGCAAAACTCCATCTCTACCACAAATACAAAAACTGAAGTGAGAGGATCACCTGAGCCTGGGGAGGTGGAGGCTGCAGCAGGCCATGATGGCGCCACTGCACTCCAGTCTTGGTGACAAGCTGAGAGCCTGTCTCAAACAAACAAACAAAAAAAACGGCCTAATTACTTTGGATAGCTAAATAACTATTCTGAATGTCCAAAAGGTAAAACAGCCTCAAAATTCTTTTTTTTTTTTTTTTTTCTGAGACAAAGTCTTGCTCTGTCACCCAGGCTGGAGCGCAGTGGCCGGATCTCAGCTCACTGCAAGCTCCGCCTGCCGGGTTTACACCATTCTCCTGCCTCAGCCTCCCGAGTGGCTGGGACTACAGGTGTCCGCCACCTCGCCCGGCTAGTTTTTTGTATTTTTTAGTAGAGACGGGGTTTCACCGTGTTAGCCAGGATGGTCTCGATCTCCTGACCTCGTGATCCGCCTGTCTCGGCCTCCCAAAGTGCTTGGATTACAGGCTTGAGCCACCGCGCCTGGCGTCAATATTCTCGATAATACCTTTGTGGGTGAATGCATAAAATCATAATGCTACCCAAAAAATAAACATAAACAACATAAATGTGAAAAAAAGATTCTGAAGCTGGGAGTGGTAGCTCACACCTGTAATTCAAACACTTTGGGAAGCCAAGGCAGGACAACCACTTGAACCCAAAGTTCAAGACCAACCTGGGCAACATAGCAAGACTCTATCTCTACAAAATATTTAAAAATTAGCCAGGCATGGTGGCACACACCTGTAGTCCCAGCTATTCGAGAGGGTGAGGTGGGAAGATCCCTTGAGCCCAGGAAGTCAAGGCTGCAGTGGGCCGTGATTGTGCCACCGCTCTCCAACCTGGATGACAGAGCAAAGCCCTGTCTCAAAAATTTTTTTTTCGGCCGGGCGCGGTGGCTCAAGCCTGTAATCCCAGCACTTTGGGAGGCCGAGACGGGCGGATCACGAGGTCAGGAGATCAAGACCATCCGGGCTAACACGGTGAAACCCCGTCTCTACTAAAAATACAAAAAATTAGCCAGGCGTGGTGGCGGGCGCCTGTACTCCCAGCTACTCGGGAGGCTGAGGCAGGAGACTGGCGTGAACCCGGGAGGCGGAGCTTGCAGTGAGCTGAGATCCGGCCACTGTACTCCAGCCTGGGTGACAGAGCGAGACTCCGTCTCAAAAAAAAAAAAAAAAAAAAATTTTTTTTTAAAAATGAATTCTGAAAGCCTGAGTCAAATAAAAATACAATATGATTACATTCTAATGAGGCCAAAACTGATGTTAAACAAGAAATGTATATATGTGCAGGACGAACTCAACATGTAATTCAATGTAAACTAAGATACATCTTCTAAATTGTTAATCTGGTTATTTCACTTGGCCAAATCTCAGAGCTGAAGTATATAAAACTGAGCCTAGCATATACTATTTCTATTTGATCACTTTCTCTCTCTTTCCCTCTCTCTCTCGCTCTCACACACACACACACACACACACACACACACACATACATACACACACAAAATGTCCTAATAAAAATTTCCAGATAAAGCAGAATTCAGGGCTCTAAACAATTATCAAGCCATGAGGGAAATAACTTCAACTTTTAGAATAACAGCTAAGAAGACTTTCCAGGCCGGGCACGGAGGCTTACGCCTATAATCCCAGCACTTTGGGAAGCCGAGGCGGGTGGATCACGAGGTCAGGAGATCAAAACCATCCTGATCAACACAGTGAAACTCTGTCTCTACTAAAAAAAAATACAAAAAATTAGCCAGGCGTGGTGGCGGATGCCTGTAGTCCCAGCTACTTGGGAGGCTGAGGCAAGAGAATGGCGTGAACCCGGGAGGCGGAGCTTGCAGTGAGCCAAGATCGCACCACTGCACTCCAGCCTGGGCAACAGAGCGAGACTCCCGTCTCAAAAAAAAAAGAATAATAGCTAAGAAGACTTTCCAGCTATAAAACACAATGATACTTACATTAACTGGTTATGATGCTTTCATTAAATGATTATGTAATTACGGAATTTTAAAAAATACCATTTCCTTTCACATAAAGCAAATTCTAATAAAATGGTTTTTTCTGAGCTGGGCGCCATGGCTCATGCCTGTAATCCCAGTACTCTGGGAGAGTGAGGCGGTCAGATCACTTGAGGCCAGGAGTTCAAGACCAGCCTGGCCAACATGGTGAAATCCTGTCTCTACTAAAAATACAAAAGTTAGCCACGCATGGTGGTGGGTGTCTGTAATCCTAGTTACTTAGGGGGCTGAGGCAGGAGAATCACTTGAACCCAGGAGGTGGAGGTTGCAGCGAACTGAAATTGCACCATTTCACTCCAGGCTGGGCAACAGAGCAAGACTTGGTCTCAAAATAAATTAATAAATAAATAAAATAATAATAGTAAAATGTTTTCTCCATTGAGCATGTATAAAATTTACTATATCTATTTTGCATTTTTGCTCAGACTATGTTTGAAAAAAACTTTTAAGTACATTTTTTTCCTGGGAAAATATTAAGTGAAACAATTCAATTTCTCCTCTTATGGCAATCAAAAAATGGTATGTAACTTAATGCCATCAACTGAGAGGTAAGAAAAATGCACTTAAACTGTGGGCAGGTAGCCAAAGAATCAATTAAGAATCATGTGCTTCGGCCGGGCGCGGTGGCTCAAGCCTGTAATCCCAGCACTTTGGGAGGCCGAGACGGGTGGATCACGAGGTCAGAAGATCGAGACCATCCTGGTGAACACGGTGAAACCCCGTCTCTACTAAAAAATACAAAAAACTAGCCGGGCGAGATGGCGGGCGCCTGTAGTCCCAGTTACTTGGGAGGCTGAGGCAGGAGAATGGCGTAAACCTGGGAAGCGGAGCTTGCAGTGAGCTGAGATCCGGCCACTGCGCTCCAGCCCGGGCGACAGAGCGAGACTCCGTCTCAAAAAAAAAAAAAAAAATCATGTGCTTCAAGCTGGGCGCAGTGGCTCATGCCTGTAATCCCAGCACTTTGGGAGGCTGAGGCAGGTGGATCACTTGAGGCCAGGAGTTTGAGATCAGCCTAGCCAACGTGGTGAAACCCTATCTCTGCTAAAAATACAAAAATTAGCCAGGTGTGGTGGTGCACGCCTGTAATCCCAGCTACTCGGGAGGCTGAGGCAGAAGAATCACTTGAACCTGGAAAGTGCAGGTTGCAGTGAGTCGAGATCACGCCACTGCACTCCAACCTGGGCAACACAACGAGACTCTGACTCCAAAAAAAAAAAAAAAAGAAAAAGAATAATGTGCTTCAGAATAATGTGAAATCATAAACGGTACTATAAACTAAGTGGTTGACTCTCCACATAGGATTGCATACATAAAGTACTGTTAGGAGATGGGTAACTCAGACAGTAATCAACAAGATGATGCTTAAAATGCAAGAAAGCCTGGAGGCTTAAGGAAAATGAGGGTGTTTCCCAAAATACACAGAACATACATACCTTAATTTTCCAAAGAAGAATCCCTGAACCTCATCAATAGGATCATTTTCACCAATCACTGTGGTGTTTACCTCAGTTCCTATGAAAGAACAGAATATACATATTAATAATAATGGCTCACATTTGAAGCAAAAATGTTACTAGTCTCATAAACATCATAAAATTGAATAATGTGAAAAAAATCAGAAACCCCTGAAATTATACCATTTAAAATGTTGACTATCACAATCACCCTTTGGCAATGGTTCTTTAAACAAACAGAATAAATGCATTTTAATATCTCCTGTGTTCCTGGATAAAGAATGCGTTTTTCCCTTAAACTTTGGAAAATTTTATATGCTAAAATCTTCAAAATTAATAGATTTAAACATTATGGACAACTATGAAATTAACAGTTTTAAACACTATGAACAAAGAATTTTTCAATATCAAAATTCTGAAGAATTTATAATTAGTCAACTTAACCCTAAACACAATTATTGAAGAAAACAGAAGGATGAGGTAGTAGTTTATTTACCACCTGCTTTACTACTCGGATTTTTTATCTTTAAAATGAGCTTAAAAGAAAGAAATGAAAAAACAGCAATTAAAACTTGTAGATAAAATAATAAATTCAAAACCCTAGAGTGTTACAACAGAAAGTATCCACAGTAAACTGTTCCATGTACAGAACTAATAAACAACACAAAATTATTTGCTAAATATAGGATACTTTAAGATTTAACGTTGGAGTCACAAATAAATGGCTATTTGTAAACCCCATATAACATCAACAACAATAGCTACTACTTGCTGAACGTTTTTGGGCAAACGACTGTGCCAGGTTCTTTCTTGGTGTGTTTTCTTTTTTTTTTTTTTCAGTACATGAAAAAATTCTTTACTTACACATCTTATTTATTCCTCCCCAATACTGGAAGAGACATGTATCATTACCTGCATTTTACACAAGAGAAAACTGGGACCTAGAGAATTTGCTTCAAGGTCACCCACTCAGATGTAACAGAACCAGGATGCAAACACAGGTTCAGCATACGCCTAAACTTTTCATAAGGAAACAAACTCCCCTTTAACTCATATTTGAAGAAAGCACATTGGTCCCATTTTTACCAATTCACCTTTCACCTGAGTATCATCCTTGGCCTTGTACTCAGTGCTCTTAATGGCCAATTCCACACCATAGCCAGAGAGGTAAACAGGCTCCTTCCTGGGATTCTGCAAGGAAAGCAAGAATCCCACCATTACCACCTAGCTCTTTCTACGTCACAGTGTACACAGCATGACCATGTTCATGCTGCATCTACTAGCCTTTACCTAGGATTACGCACTCAAAATATCTTTAAATCGTTTTTTAAGGGTATTAGCTATATAGCTAAGAAAGTTCACTAAATATTTTTAGTCCAAAATCTACCAAAAAATCAAGAGTAATAAAAGCACTTATCTACCATTAAAATATTGATCATACGTTTTAAAAATCAATTCAGAGTCTGTATCTCTCTCCTTATAAAATCCTAGGCTCCCTTACATGTTGTAGGCTGCCACAACTGTGGGAATGGAATTCAGGGTAGATGCAAAACCAGAAGAATGGACAGCCGAAAGTGCTAAGGTCCCAACCACAAGAAATGGAGAAAGAAAAGAAGAAGTTCCAGAACCTACAGAGCAGGGTTGAAAGGTGGTGAGGTCTCAATCCCAGAGATGTTTCTGAGGCCCATGGGAGTCTGCTTTTTATTAAATTTAAATGCCTTTGAGCAGAGCTTGGACTGACCAGATGTCACAGACTCACCAGCATCCTGACTGAAGATGGCCCTTCAGATATTAACATCTATCCTAACAGCAATAGAGGGGGCAGAGGGAGAGTCAAAAACTGGACTTCGATAAAACTTTCTGCTTGTACAAATTTTCATTTACAATTTTATAAAAATAATATAATTATTAAAAATATTAAAATTAAACATTAAAAATGTTGAATTAAAAATAAATTATTTAAAATAATTATTAAAATATTAAAAATAATTACGAAAATAATAATAATAATAAAATGTGACTCACGCCTGTAATCCCAGCACTTTGGGAGGCTGAGGCGGTCAGATCACCTGAGGTCAGGAGTTCGAGACCATCCTGGCCAACACGGTGAAACCCCATCTCTACTAAAAATACAAAAAATTAGCTGGCATGGTGTCATGTGCCTGTAATGACAGCTACTGGGAGGCTGAAGCAGGAGAGTCGAACTCAGGAGGCAAAGGTTGCAGCAAGCTGAAATTGTGCCACTGCACTCCAGCCTGGGTGACAAGAGCGAGACTCCCTCTCAAAAATAAATGAATCAATCAATAAAATTTTTATTTTTTTGGCATGAACTTAGTACGGAGCTTATTATGACACAGAAACTTTAAAGGGCTAACAACCTTTACATATAAATATTTTAAATGACTAAATATTACACAGAGTCTTAAAAGCTTAATATTATATCAAGTCTACCTATGAATCACCTGTTTAGAAAATCCTCCCGCTTCCACCAAATAAAAAGGTGGCAAAGAGAAAACAGAAGAAAAAAGATTGGAAAAGAAACTGAATTCAACAATCAGTTCCATAGTATAATGACCATATTAAAGTTAGAAAAGATTATTTACATGGTTCACTTTGAAATAAAATGTAAACTATCAAGCCATTTTTTAAGTATGTTTTTTATTTCTTCAGAAAGTGAAGCAAAGCACATCTTATGTGCAAATAACAAACTCAATGAAACTATTGGATTTCTCAAAAAAGGGGTTCAAATAACTATATTTTATAAAGAGGGAGATTATTATCTTATGCTCTAAGGCCATGCTGAGCAAATTACATTCAAAACAGGTGTAAAATAAATCAATACTTACAAATATATAATGTCTGAATACATAATTGATTTTGCCTGCATTGCTTTTTGATATAAGTTGGCGGTGAAAATTAGAAAATTCCTCAGAGCCAATCTCAGAGTAGAAAATCACCACTGGGCTTTCAGGATTAGAGGAGGGATATCTGTGATCTCCTTTGAACAATAAAGGTTTGGGTCTGAAAATAAATAATAAAAGCTTAAAACTTTAAGAATAATTGTGAAACACTAAAAATATCACAAAATATAAAGTACAGCTATGAAAATTTAAATAAAGATTATAAGCATCTTAATATGAAGGGCAGCATGATCTTAAATAATTTTCACTTACTAAGATTACTATCAAGTATGAGTCTTGTTTATTCATGATTAAAAATAACAAAAGTACATTATACAAAATACTAACTATAAAATGTAAACACTGGACAGGTCCAGTGCGTGATGCCTGTAATCATAACTAAGAAGAGCCTGGGCAACATGGCAAAACCTCGACTCTATAATAAATAACGAAAATTAGGTGGATATGGTGGTGTTCACCTGTAGTCCCAGCTACCCGGGAGGCTAAGGTGAGAGGATCACCTGAGCCCCAGAGGTTGAGGCTGCAATAGTCCATGATCATGCCACTGGACTCCAGCCTGGGTGACAGAGCAGGACCCTATCTCAAAAAAAAAAAAAAAAAAAAAAAAGAATAAAATAAACCTCAATTAATAATAGCTACCAATTCCTAAAAAGGGAGGAAAAGGGCCAAAAAAGGACACATATTCAAATGACCACTAAATCTTGAGTATGTATGTATGTGTTTTTGTGTGTGTGTGTGTGTGTGTGTGTGTGTGTGTGTAAAACATAATATAATATTTCTGTTTGTTTGTTTTTTTGGAGATGGAGTTTCGTTCCTGTTGCCCAGGCTGGAGTACAATGACATGGTCTCGGCTCACTGCAACCTCTGCCTCCTGGGTTCAAGTGATTCTCCTGCCTCAGCTTCCTCAGTAGCTGAGATTACAGGCATCTACCACCACACCCGGCTAATTTTTGTATTTTTAGTAAGAGATGGCGTTTCACCATGTTGGCCAAGCTGGTCTCAAACTGCTGACCTCAGGTGATCCACCCGCCTCGGCCTCCCAAATTGCTGGAATTACAGGCATAAGCCACCACGCCCGGTCAATATAATATGTTATATACTATGTTATATTTTAAGAAGTCCTCAGTCTGTCGCTCAGGTTGGAGTGCAGACGCATGATCTCTCCACTCACTGCAGCCTCGACCTCCAGGGCTCAAGGAGGGACTACAGGTGCATGACACCATGCCAGCCAAATTTTGTATCTTTTGTAGACATGGGGTTTTGTCATGTTGCCCAGGCTGGTCTCGAACTCCTGGCTCAAGCAATCTACCCGCCTCTGCCTCCCAAAGTTCTGGGATTATAGACGTGAGCAACCACGGCTGGCCAAGTACTTTTTTCTACCGTATAAATAGAATATGATTACCTTTTCATTTAAAAATGTAAGTATAGGCCGGGCGCGGTGGCTCAAGCCTGTAATCCCAGCACTTTGGGAGGCCGAGACAGGCAGATCACGAGGTCAGGAGATCAATACCATCCTGGCGAACACGGTGAAACCCCGTCTCTACTAAAAAATACAAAAAACTAGCCAGGCGAGGTGGCGGTCGCCTATAGTCCCAGCTACTCGGGAGGCTGAGGCAGGAGAATGGCGTGAACCCGGGAGGCGGAGCTTGCAGTGAGCAGAGATCCGACCACTGCACTCCAGCCTGGGTGACAGAGCAAGACTCTGTCTCAAAAAAAAAAAAAAGTAAGTATAAATAATGCAAAAAGCAGAGGCTAACATTAAGCATATTACTTGCCAATTATATTAAGTCTATCTCCTCTACTATTTTTACTACTATGATCTTCCTAATGGACGTTTTTGTTTCTGTTTTTATTTTGGAGTCAGGGTCTCACTCTGTTGCCCAGGCTACAGTGCAGTGGCATGAACACAGCTCACTGCAGTCTCTACCTCCCAGGCTAAAGTGATCCTCCCACCACAGCCCAGTAGCTGGGACCAAAGGCGTGTGCCCAGTTACTGCCACCACGCTCAGCTACTTTTTGGATAAACAGTGTCTCACTTTGTTGCATAGGTTGGTCTGGAATTCCTGGGGTCAAGCAATCCTCCTGCCTCAGCCTCCCAAAGTGCTAGGACTACAGGCTTGTGCCTCTAATGGACTTAACATTTCAGTTTTCCTCATAAATTTTAAAACTTCTCCCCAAAAAACTTATCTAAGGATGGCATCAAGATATTAACAGATCTTAATGCAAACTTTATGACCTACCAATCTCTATTGCAATAAACTCTATAACTCAGCAGAAAGTAAAGACATGAATAAGGATGCTCCATATAACCTTATTGTAACAGGGGTAAAAAAAGAAAATGACTTAAAAATCCATCAGTAAGAGATAAATTATCAATTATGGGGCAGTCTTACATAGGTTATGCATGTGTTAAAAATGATGAGATACACCCACTCGTACTACATGGAAAGATGCCTTTTATAAAAATAGAACTACCTACATGTATAAATTTAAAACCGTAGAAAAAAGTCTGAAGGTATATATGCCAAACCATTAAAAGTAGTTACCACCTCTCAGAGAGGAGACACTATTATTCTTTTCTTTATAAAGGTGTGCGTTATTGTTGTAGCAAATTAAATAAAGTTTTTTAAAAGAATCACAAAGCCATCAATGTTGTTTCCCCCGAGAGAGCACCACTGTATCACATGCAGCTGTTTCTGAATGTCCATGTCTTGACCCTGAGAGGGCTGGAGTGCACGCTGTGTTTTTTGGTTAGCACTCTGAGTAAGAACCACTACTGACGTTTGGTGGGCAGAGGATGGGTGCTGGGCAGACAATCTCACTAAAGAAGACCTGCACTACCTCACTGCCATTAGCAGTGCTGACAGGGCAGGCCAGCCCCATGTAGAGCTCACTGTTGTGTTTATGAACAGCATTAGAGGAGGCACAGGCGGTTTGCTGCCCTCGCCAGTCAGCAAAATGATACACAGTCGAGTTGTCTACCACAGGAAACCTACCTTTGGGCAAAGAAGCTGGTACATTAGTTACCAAATTAATATTCAAATCAAGCCTGCAATTATCTTTCAAATATCCTCCTTTGTCTGAAACTAATAATATCCTGAGAGATATTATCATTAATGTCATTATTTCAGGCACTGGCTTTAACACACACAGTATTTCTTACTAAGCTAATGACAAAGCCTATGTCATTGCTCAGATGCAGTCATTACTAAATAATAACAGTTAATACTAAATACTTGTATTATCTCCATTTTGAAATGAGATTAATTTGCCACATTTCACAAAACGATTTTAAGTGACGGAGCTGAGATTCAAATCTAGTCAGTCTGGTTCCAGAAGCCATACTCTAAACCATTACACCTAATGGTACAAAACAGATGAGAAAATCAGAAGGTAGATGACATACAGAAGCAGCACTGGAAATGCGTGACATGAAAACAAAGGAACACAATCTACCTTTCAGAGGCTGTCAGTAGAAGAGTCTCCAGGGTATCAGATTCACAAGTCGTCTTTCCATGCACGGAAAAAAACGAATTACATCCTTCCGGTGGAGGTTCATCAGCTGCTATCTGTCACAGAAGACACACACCGTTTAAAGTTCTAACCAAGGATGAGATAAAGACATGTATAATCAAAATAGGTGATTAAATTATGACAAGACAACATTGGTGAAAGTGGCTGAGTGCGGTAGCTCGTGCCTGCAATCCCAGCACTTTGGGAGGCCAGAGTGGGAGGATCACTTAAGCCCAAACCTGGGCAGTTAAGCCTGCCACTTAACCCTGGGCAGCATATTGAGACCCCATCTCTACAAAAAATAAAATAAATAAAAAATTAGTTAGTCACAGTGGCATATGCCTGTAGTCCCAGCTACTGAGAAGGCTGAGGTAGGAGGATTGCTTGAGCCTGAAAGGCTAAGGCTACAGTGAGCCATAATCACAGAACTGCACTCCAGTCTGGGCAACAGAACTAGACCCTGTCTCAAAAAAATAAAATCAATACAGGCAAAAACAGGCCAGCCACAGTGGCTCACGCCTGTAATCCCAGCAATTTGGGGGGCGGAGGCAGGATGGATCACCTGTGGTCGGGAGTTCGACACCAGCCTAGCCAACATGGCAAAACCCTGTCTCTACTAAAAATACAAAAATTAGCTGGGTGTGGTAGCAGGCTACCCCAGCTGAGGTAGGAGAGTCACTTAAACGCAGGAGGTGGAGGTTGCAGTGAGCTGTGATTGCGCCACTGCACTCCAGCCTGGGCGACAGGGCAAGACTCTGTCCCAAAATAAAGAAAAATGAAAAAAAAAAAACCCACTTCATATTATGACGATGTATCCTTGGGCAATACAACAATACAGTAACACAGCAAGTGATTCCAACAGAAGTTAACAGGGTGGTTGGTTTCAGAGGGCGAAAGGTGGCCACAGTCAGGACACAGTACGTGGAGGGCTTTCCATGGCACCAGATCAAGTCCTGCTTCTTGACTTGGGTGAAAATTACAAGGATGTTCACATTATAATAATCCATTACTATATATTTTTTGTGAGTGGTTTTTCTATGTTTTATTTTATAATAAAAAATAATTTTAAAATTAACTTTGCTTTTATATCAAATATATAGTTGGTGAAGACACCTTTGACTGTCTCTTCTTAAGTCTCTCTCTCTTTTTTTTTTTTTTTTATTGAGACGGAGTCTCACTGTCGCTCAGGCTGGCGTGCGGTGGCATGACCTCGGATCACTGCAAGCTCCGCCTCCCGGGTTCACGCCATTCTTCTGCCTCAGCCTCCCCAGTAGCTGGGACTACAGGCGCCTGCCACCAGGCCTGGCTAAGTTTTTATATTTTTAGTAGAGACGGGGTTTCACCGTGTTAGCCAGGATGGTCTCGATCTCCTGACCTCGTGATCCACCCGCCTCGGCTTTCCAAAGTGCTGGGATTACAGGCGTGAGCCACCACGCCCGGCCTTAAGTCGCTCTTAACTTGAGGTTCCTCTGTCCCTCTTTTTCTTTTCAATTACAATAGAAATTTCCGTAATTTATTTATTGAAGAAACTAGATTACTACAATGATTCCTGTATTCTTGATTTTCCTGACTGCATCCCTGGGGCGATGCTAAACATTTCTTGCCTCCTGTATCTCCTGTGAACTCTTTTTAGAACTACAGGCTGTGATTAGATGCTGGTTCATTGGTTTAACAAGATTACATCTCCCAGGCTGCAATGCATAAATAAAATATTGCTGTCTCTTTTCCATACAGATATTCTTTTTCTTATTTTTTTTTTAAATCTGCGGGTTGAAGACTTAATGTCAATTTTGCTTATTATTTCTTTTTTTAAATCATAAATCCTAGAAAATTTCAGGCAAAAAAGTGATAGCTCTGTAATTCAATTCCAGGACAACTGCAGTCTATCCATTCATCATGACATACATTCATCATGACATCCATTCACCATGACATAAAATGCTGTTCTTTAAGAGCACGGGACCCACCTGCTGGAAGGCTTGGATCGTAGCTGAGTAGGAACGAAGAGACAGACAAAATTTCAACAAATTCTGCTGGAGAGGTGACAGAAACTGAAATGCAGCTTCCAGTATTGCATGATAATAGGAATAATCAGTACCTGTCAAGGAAGAACATTAACCAAAGTAATTGCATATGACTAGAGAAATCTAAAGAAGATAGCTCATGAAGCACAAAGCTGTGTTACAAAGGTATGTGATGGCAAGTTTTACCAGTATATTTATTGTCTTGAACTCTCATCAAATGCTTAAAATTCCCTGGAATACACAATGCAGTTGGGCTCTTCCTCTCCTCTTCCCTTTCAAACTATTCCCTCCCCTGGACCACTATTTTCCCACTTACCTGGATGACTGATAGCTACGTACTTCCTCAGAAATAATTCAGCTGTGAAATCACCTACTCCAGGAAGTCTCCATAGTCCCTACCCCATGCTTCAATGGACCAGTTAAATCTCTTCCTCAATCCCAGAACACTTCTCTGTTTACCTCTTTCACTTATCATATCATTTACTAAATTATTTATTCACTGTCTATCTATACCCCGCCTAGACTTCTGGTCCCCAGAGGCAGAGGCTATGACCTATTTATCCTTATATCCATGATGCCTAGCACATGGTGACTATTCCAAAAACTAAACAAAACTAAGCATGTGATGAGGAAGTTACAGTATTAAAGAATACTGATGACATTTTAAAGTTTGAAAAGAAGCATTTAAACAAAAAGTTGGACCAAATTATTTTAAAGAAAAAAAATCCAAATACTAACGTGAAAAAATCCCCAGGATAAATGAAAAGCAAGGACACAAAACAATGTACATAGTAACTTATTTTTTTTTAACTAGGAGAAAGAATGAGAAATAAGAATACATATGTATATATTTGTTGTAAAAAACACTGAAGGCTAAACAAATTAATTTAAAATGTTATAAAAAGCAGGAAAGAAACAGAAGGAACAGGGTCAAGGAGGAAACAATGTTTTTTTTATATGTACAAAATTTTTTTTTTTTTTTTTTTGAGACAGAGTCTCGCTCTGTTGCCCAGGCTGGAGTGCAGTGGCCGGATCTCAGCTCACTGCAAGCTCCGCCTCCCAGGTTCACGCCATTCTCCTGCCTCAGCCTCCCGAGTGGCTGGGACTACAGGCGCCCGCCACCTCACCCAGCTAGTTTTTTTTTGTATTTTTTTAGTAGAGACGGGGTTTCACCGTGTTAGCCAGGATGGTCGCGATCTTCTGACCTCGTGATCTGCCCGTCTCAGCCTTCCAAAGTGCTGGGATTACAGGCTTGAGCCACCGCGCCCGGCACAAATAATTTTTTACTGAAAAAATGTCATCTTAAATGTCGAAGTTCAAATGTGATTATTTCAAATTTTTATAAATATAAATATAAAGGTTATTTGCATATAACCTTTTATATAGCTTTGACTTGGGAATCACATGTTATCCATGCACAAAAACTTAAATTTTGCATTTTAAAGGACAAGCACAGTGGCTTACGCTTGTAATCCCAAAACTTTAGGAGGGCGAGGCAGGAGGATTATTCGAGCCCAGGAGCTCAAGAGATCAGCCCTGGTAACATAGTGTGTCTCTTTTTTAAAAAATAAAAATAGGCAGGGCACGGTGGCTCATGCTGTAATCCCAGCACTTTGGAAGGGGGAGGTGGGTGGATCACCTGAGGTCAGGAGTTCTAGACCAGCCTGGCCAACATGGTGAAACCCCATCTCTACTAAAAATACAAAAATTAGCCACGGGAGGTGGCAAGCGCCTGTAATCCCAGCTGAGGCAGGAAAATCACTTGAATCCGGGAGGCAGAGGTTGCAGTGAGCTAAGATCGCGCCACTGCACTCCAGCCTGAGCAAGAGGAGACTCTGTCTCAAAAAATAAAGAAAGAAAATAAAATGTTCCATTTTGAAAAGAAAATACAAATATTAACATTTTATGAGGCAGAATATAAAAGGTTCTATACTGCAATAGCATCCTCTACGTAAAAAATAGATAAGAAATATCTCAAAATGATGCCAGAATGTTAATGGTGTCAATCTTGGGTGGCAGGAATTAAATAATATTTCAAACAAATAAAATGTTTAACACACTTTTATGTTGTTCATAGGACTCATACTCCTATAGCTTTAATGAATATGTATTATCATTTTCACTGAAAAAAATGTCATTTTAAATGTCAAAGTTCAAATTTGATTATAAATCCACTTTGATAAATTTGTTCTATAAAATCTTAAAAATAAAGTATTTTTTGATAACTTAATTCTAGTTGCCTTGAAATTAGTAAAACTTACAGATGCTTGTTTAAAATATTTACATATCTATATTGCCAAAAAAAAAAAAAAAAAAAAAAGATTCAGGCTGGGCATGGTGGCCCACCCCTGTAATCCCATCACTTTAGGAGGCCAAGGTGGGAGGCGGGGCAGGGATGCCTCGAGGCCAGGAGTTTGAGACCAGCAAGTGCAACATAGCAAGACCCATCTTAACAAAATGTAAAAATTAGGCAGGCCTAGCTGCACGCACCTATAACACCAGCTACTAAGGAAGATGAAGCACGAAGACTGCTTGAGCTCAGGAGTTCAAGATTGTAGTGAGCTATGATCACACCACTGCACTCCAGCCTCCAGAGCCAGACTCTGTTTCCAAAATCAAAATAGGCCGGGCTTGGGGGCTCACACCTGTAATCCTAGCACTTTGGGAGGCTGAGGCGGGTGGACTGCCTGACGTCAGGAGTTTGAGACCAGCGTGGCCAACATGGCAAAACCCCATCTCTGCTAAAAATACAAAAATTAGCTGGGCGCAATGGTGGGCACTTGTAATCCCAGCTACTCAGGAGGCTGATGCAGGAGAATGGCTTGAGCTCAAGAGGCAGAGATTGCAGTGAGTCGAGATCACGCCACTGCAGTCCAGCCTGGTGACAGAGCGAGACTCTGTCTCAAAAAAATAAATAAAATAAAATAAAATAAAATAAAAATAAATAAAATCTAGCTGGGTGCAGTCACTCACGCCTGTAATCCCAGCACTTTGGAATGCCGAGACAGGAGGATCGCTTGAGTCTCAGGAGTTCAAGACCAGCCTGGGCAACACACGAGACCCTGACTCTACAAAAAAAAAAATTTTAATTAGCCCAAATAAAAAATAATAATAAATAAAATAAAATAAATATTTGGATAGATCACACCGAGTGAAAAAAGTGAAATAAAATAAAAACAAAACAAAAAGATTCAGACAACTTTTAAAATATGTATTATTTTAATAAAAAATTAAAAAGTTAAAAAATCAATACAGGCCAGGTACAGTGGTTCATGCCTGTAATCCCAGAACTTTAGGAGGCTGCGCTGGGAGGATCACTTGAGCCCAGAAGTTTGAGACCAGCCTGGGCAACACAATGGGACAGACCTCATCTCCATTGTATTTTTTTTTTTTAATTAAATAATTTTAAAAGAAGAAAAAAAGCCAACCCATTAACATCAACAGCAATCACACAATTTTGAAACAGTTCCTATTCTGTAAGAACCTGTATCTGGCCAGG
Source organism: Papio anubis (assembly GCF_008728515.1). NCBI lineage: Eukaryota > Metazoa > Chordata > Mammalia > Primates > Cercopithecidae > Papio > Papio anubis. Next base: position 2,200,924 of record NC_044985.1, read on the forward strand.
TACGGTGGCTCATGCCTGTAATACCGGCACTTCGGGAGGCTGAGGTGGGTGGATCACTTGAGGTCAAAAGTTCGAGACCAGCCTGGCCAACATGGGGAAACCCCATCTCTACTAAAAATACAAAAATTAGCCAGGTGTAGTGGCGAATGCCTGTAATCCCAGCAACTTGGAACCAGGAGAAATGATTGAACCTGGGAGATGGAAGTTGCAGTGAGCCCAGATCACGCCACTGCACTCCAGCTTGGAAACAAAGTAAGACTTCGTCTCAAAAAATAAAAATTAAAAAAAAATAATAACCTATATCTGTCCATGTAAATTAATATTCACGGTTTTAACTACTCACATATCAGCATATCCAACTATTAATGTTTACACCCTATATAGCTTATACCAAGTTTAAAAAACGTGAAAGCACATCATAAAAACTGTCAATGAGGTTTCACAGGATAAACCATTAATTTGACACCTTAACACTCAAGTTGTGGGTGGCTGGCAGGCATAATGGAAAACATTCTGGATGATACTAACTTAATGACAATGAACTTAACAGATAATAGATCAGTTGTGTAATTAGTTCATAACAAAAAAAAACAGTGAATCAGATTAGATGGTTATTAATACTGAATGACTTAAAATGAAATGTACTTCCACAAAATATTCACATAGCACTTTAATAAAGGATCATGATAGAACAAAAACAAGAGGGGAAAAAAACAAAGGTACCACTTATAGCCAAAGTTATAAACTGCTTCAAAAATAACTATTTGTGTTGTGTTGGCTCTTCCTGACCACGATCATAACTCCAATCATTAAAGACAACAATGTTTTCCATTAACGGCCATGCCACACATACTATACAGAGACCATTTTTTCCTAATATATTCCCAGACACCAAAGTCAAAGAAGCATTTGCTTCAATTTTACCGTGATGATCTGATGATCCAATATTTTGACTGGCTTCTACAAAATTCCAAAATTTCTCTTGACTGTCTTCTGCTAAAAACTCACTGGGAGAAAAGATCAGAAATAAAACAACTTAATAAAATTTTCTAATATAAGCTATATGACTAAAGAGAGTAAAAATAAGTTTTGAAGTTTCCAAATGTCCGTAGTTTGACTTTCAATCTATAATATATAATACCCCTTTATGTATATGTTTTTAATGATAAGCAAGTCCTACCAGCGTATTAGTTATCAATAACTTGGCCTATGAACTTTTTCACCTAATAGCTATTTCTTAAGAAATTTTGAATAATAAAAACATAACACGGAAGTCTCAATATAAAGAAAGCTTATGAAACCCCACTGACAAAAATACTATGAGTAGTGGAAGCAGAACTAGGAACTGATGATTCTAGTATTAGTTCTGTTTACTTATTTTCTGAAAGGCCGTACAAAGAACAAAAAATATGTTTTGCCTAAAGTTCTCCCACAGTAAAATATGAACCGCAGAAAAATTTCTGGGAGACTAAAGGCAGCATGTTGTAATCTTTTAACACCCCTAAATCCAAATGTTCAAGATCACCAAACTTAGTTTTAAATTAGCACTGATCTAACAAAATCAGATCCAAGAACTTAATGCCATCTTAATTTTTTTTCAACTTTACACTACTAAAATAATGGCCAATCTAAATTTCCCTTCATTCAAGAGTCTAAAACCCCTAAAAGGAAATGCATGCAGTAATTGAATGACTCATGTCAACTGCTTATCTTCTCCTCTGAGCCATAATACTAATGCAGTAGTGATCTTTCACTGTCTTAAAGCAAACTACAGATCTGGATCTCAGCTTACCTAGCCAAAGGAAGACCTTCCCATTACATGTCAACACTGAGGTGTACAATCTCACTCTACTCCACAGCTAGACACAGAAATATGGGAAAAATAAGACACATTTCCCAGTAATGCACAGCTTCTCTAAAAATAGGTTTCTGAAAATACCCATTATCATAATATATTAAATTTCTTAATGCCTCCTTGAGAGTAGTATTTTTCTAGGCTTTCTAGTAACTGACATAGACACCACACCAAGCTTAGCATAGCTTATAGTCTAAGAAAACAAGTACTAAGACAGATACACCAGGATGTGCAAATAAACACTAAATTAATTAATTAAGGGCACATTCACAAGATAAGCAGAGAAGGGCAAGGTGACACACTCACCAGTGTGGTGAAAACTAAGATTCAATCAGGCTAAGACTCTCCCAGTAAAGGCCACACACAAATACATGCTTTTCATACAATTACAGGGAAGCTTCTTGAAACATACATTCTTTTCACCCCACTGCCTACATAAGTCTTACAAGGTCTAAACTTGGAACAGTCCTAATATTGCTTACTAGATCCACTGAAACCACCCAGGGGAGAGAAGAACAATACAAGACATTATTAAAGAAATGCTGCCTTTTTTTAAAGCATATTTTTGTTGCTTTTTGTTTTTTTAGCTTCTTATATAACTTATTCCACTGAGTATAAATTATGATTTTACAGGCCGGGCGCGGTGGTTCACACCTGTAATCCCAGCACTTTGGGAGGCAGAGGTGGGTGGAACATCTGAGGTCAGGAGTTCGAGACCAGTCTGGCCAACATGGTGAAACCCCATCTCCACTAAAAATAGAAAAAATTAGTCGAGGGTGGTGGTGGGCGCCTGTAATCCCAGCTACTCAGGAGGCTGAGGCAGGAGAATCACTTGAACCCAGGAGGGGGAGACTGCAGTGAGCCGAGATCGCGCCATTGCACTCCAACCTGGGCAACAAGAGTGAAACTCCCTCCCCCTCCCCCCAAAAATCATGATTTTACAGATTATATGATGTCTGGGATTTGCTTTAAAATATTCCAGTGCGGCAGGAGAGAAGGTAGTGGTGATGGTGGTTATTGTACTTAAATTGATAATTGTTACAACAGGGTGATGGGTGCAGAGAGAGTACATTATACCATTCTCTCCATATGTACATGTTTTGAAATGCCATAATCTAGGACAAGTTTTTAATCTACAACACAAAAAAAGCTACAAACAACCAGAATGAATGCCCACAAGATAGTACAAATAGGGTAGCAACTTGTTTTCTTAGATTTCCAAAGCTATTGTGGGAGATCAGCATTGGTCTTCCTTCTATGTAGAACTAGAAGGAGAGAAGAAACTAATATTTAAGGAGGGTCTATGACGTGAGGGTCACTAAGTTTGGCATATTTACTTGTGTCCTCAAATCCACACAGCCACCCTCAGATATAACCGTTTTTCAAGTAAATAAGCTGTAATTCAGAGATGCTACTAACTTGTTTACAGACAAAGAGTGAGTCAATGGAAAAGCTGAATATAAATTCATGTCCATTTAATTTATACTTCTATCATGCTACATTCTGGGTCATTACAAAATTTAGCACTCAATAAATGATTATTAGTTTTGATTTTAATAATACCTGCTTATGTAATATTTCTGTAGCTACAGCTGCAGAAAACACACTTAGTGTTTTACTTCAATTAAAGATAAGTATCACTTCATTGACAACCACAAAGCTACAACTCCTTCACAAACATCAGGTCCAATCTAAAAATACACAACAGGAATATTTTTAGTCCCTGAGGGATAGACGCAAGGAAGGCAAAAGATCTGTGGTGGCCGCATGCCATAAAGTGTAGTAAAAGATTCTGACCCTTCATCCTTAACCAGATGGACAGAGTACCTGGATCCTTCATCAGGGTCTCCCACAGACATAAGAATGAAGAATGGTGGGCTCTGCTAGCTCTGGAGGTGAATACTAAGTGGATTCAAATAAGCATAGTTCATTTCTATGAGTTGCCTACATGTCGTATTACCTTGGCAAACTGTATACCAACAGCCACAGGAGAAGGGGCCTAAAAATAGTAAACCAAAATGGCAATGTAGCTCTTACTTCACATGCCAAGGAAAAAAATTAATAAAAATTAAAATAAAACAAAATGGCAAATGACCAGGGATATCATGAAAGGGGGAAATGTTTGTGATAAGCAAGTTGATGAAGAAAACAGTATACCCAGTTCGCCTCACAGTGACCAAAGAAACTGAAAATATCAAGCAATTAGGGCTGGCAAATTTAGCATTCTTTCTCAAAACTCCATAGTTTTATGCCATAGGAATCTTCTAGTACAATGATCAAGAATGTACGAATATCAAGAAATTAGTGTAAATGAAAGTGAAAGTAACGAAATGTAATTCAGGGTAAGAATGTTAAACAGAGGCCGGGCACGGTGGCTCACACCTGTAATCTCAGCACTTTGGGAGGCCAAGGAGGCGGGATCACCTGAGGTGGGGAGTTCCAGATCAGCCTGACCAACATAGAGAAACCCTGTCTCTACTAAAAAAAAAAATTACAAAATTAGCCAGGTGTGGTGGTGCATGCATGTAATCCCAGCTACTCAGGAGGCTGAGGCAGGAGAATAGCTTGAACCTGGGAGGCGGAGGTTGCGGTGAGCCAAGATCACGCCGTTGCACTCTAGCCTGGGCAACAAGAGCAAACTCCATCTTAAAAAAAAGAATGTTGGCCGGGCGTGGCGGCTCACGCCTATAATCCCTGCACTTTGGGAGGCCGAGGCGGGCGGATCACGAGGTCAGGAGATCAAGACCATCCTTGCCAACACGGTGAAACCCCGTCTCTACTAAAAATACAAAAAATTAGCCGGGCACGGTGGCGGGCGCCTGTAGTCCCAGCTATTCGGGAGGCTGAGACAGGAGAATGGCGTGAACCCAGGAGGTGGAGCTTGCAGTGAGCCAAGATTGCGCCACTGCACCCCAGCCTGGGCGACAGAGTGAGACTCCGCCTCAAAAAAAAAAAAAAAAAGAATGTTAAACAGAATCTCACAAAAACAACTGTTACAGTTAATTTTACAAAATGAATCCGAAAGTGATAGTAAATCTTGGCCAGGCGCGGTGGCTCACGCCTGTAATCCCAGCACTTTGGGAGGCCGAGGCAGGCAGATCACCTGAGGTCAGGAGTTCGGACCAGCCTGGCCAACATGGTAAAACCCCGTCTCTACTAAAAATGTAAAAATTAGCCAGGCGTGCTGGCACATGCCTGTAATCCCAGCTACTCGGGAGGCTAAGGCAGGAGAATGAGAATGGGCTTGAACCTGGGAGGCAGAGGTTGCAGTGAGCCAAGATGGCGCCACTGAACTCCAGCCTGGGCGACAAAATGAGACTCTGTCTCAAAAACAAAGTGGGGCTGGGGGGAGGGGTTGTAAATCTCAATGACAGATTTATACCAAACAAATCATCCAAAATAAGATTAGCAAAAAGGAAAAGAAAAACTTTAGTTTTTAGGGTCCAAGCTCAGGCGGTCTAGCTCAGGCAGTCTCAAAATATCTTCAGTCACTGTTTTTTTGTTTGTTATTTGCTTTATTGGGCTTTTTTTCCCCACCATAAGAACTCTAAAAAAAGAGCCACTTCACATTTACTACTATGCCGTATCTAATAAAGTTCAGACACTGGAGAAGCTGGAGCCATTTATCAAGTTAGTGATCACTATGAAATATATACAATGGTTTTGTCTTTGTTTTGCCACTTCCATGCTGAGAAAGAAAGGCAGAGAGAGGCGATGGCAGGAAGTCTATTTAGCAGAAAGTCTGCTAGGCTCCTGAGCTAGTCAAGACCGGCTGCTGCATGCCCCTTCCCACTGGTCCTTTTGGCAATATCAAATGAGGCTTTCTCTTTAAGAGGTGCAACCATTCGTTCACATAATCAACATAGCAAAATTCTTCATCCACATTTTTCTAGGAATTAAGGGGAAAATGTTAGAATACAAAACTCTAGAGGCCAGGCGCAGTGGCTCACACCTGTAATTCCACTACTGTGGGAGGCCGAGGCAGGTGGATCACTTGAGCTCAGGAGTTCGAGACCAGCCTGGCCAACACGGTGAAACTCCGTCTCTATAAAAAATACAAAAATAAGCCAGGGGTGGTGGCTTACGCCTATAGTCCCAGCTGCTAGGGAGGCCTAGGTGGGAGGATGGCTTGAGCCCAGGAGGCAGAGGCTGCAGTAAGCTGAGATCACACCACTACACTAGCCTGAAAAACAGAGACAGACCTTGTTTCAAAAACTCTCAAAAAAGAAAAAAAAAAAAAAAATTCTAAATTGAAGATGAAGAAGGCAGACCACTAGGCTGATCGAAGTGATGTGACAGTCCAAATTTCTAGCACGTTCAAACACTGAGACTTACCAAGTGCTTGCTGCTCAGTCTACCCACACTTATCCTTTGGATAGTCTCTGCTAGTTCCACCTCTAGATTACTCGAGATACAATCAAATAAGTTTCCATCCATAAGCATTTAAGCCCTACCTATACAGACAGATATCTCACTATATTTACTTACAAACACTAGCTGAAAAGCACACTTGGAATACAAAATTTCTCATGAAATTATTTACTATATTGTGTTTCACTAATTTTAAGACAACTGTTGTTTTATGAAAAATTCTACCCATTTTAATTGGAAGGTAATTTCTTTCTCTCTTTTTTTTTTTTTTTGGACGGAGTCTTGCTCTGTTGCCCAGGCTGGAGTGCAATGGCGTGATCTTGGCTCACCGCAAGCTCCGCCTCCTGGGCTCAAGTGATTCTTTCACTCAGCCTCCCAAGTAGCTGGGACTACAGGTACGAACCATCACACTCAGCTATTTTTTTTTTTTTTGGAGAGATGGGGTTTCCCCATGTTGCCCAGGCTGGTCTCAAACTCCTGGACTCAAGCAGTTCACCCACCTCAGCCTCCCAAAGTGCTGGGATTTACAGGCATGAGCCACTGTACCTAGCCACCGTTTTTATCATTTAAAAAGAAAGACTGAGCTGCATGGGCATAATCTCCTAATCTGATGCTCAGGCACACGCCAGCACGCACAGCTAATTGTTGCTAGGCTAGTCTCGAACTCCTGACCTCAGGTGATCAACCCACCTTGTCCTTCCAAACTGTTGGGATTACAGGCGTGAGTCACTGCACCCAGCCTTCTTCCAGGTTCTTATGGGAAATAAGTCCTCTTTCCCCCACGTTGCTAAGCCCTCTTCTTTTCCTTTTATCAATCACCTCTTAAAACTTCCTTCAAATAAGGAGAAAATTCGAATACAACTGTGCAGGCACAATGGCTCACATCTGTAATCCCAGCACTTTGGGAGGCCAAAGTGGGCAGATCACATGAGACTGAGGAGTTCAAGACCAGCCTGGCCAACATGGTGAAACCCCATCTCTACTAAAAATACAAAGAATAGCAGGGTGTAGTGGAGCATCTCTGTAATCCCAGCTACTCGGGAGGCAGAGGCATGAGAATCCCTTGAACCCAGGAGGCGGAGGTCACAGTGAGCCAAGATCTCATCACTGCACTCCAGCCTGGGAAACAGAGCGAGACCTGTCTCCAAAAATAAATAAATAAATAAACACAACTCTCTCTTCCCTTGTTATGCTTTTTGGAAAGTAATATACTAACTTATCCAACACAGTTATTTGTCTAAAGTTCTACATATCTCTATAAACTCACATAGCCCTTGTCCTACTGAATGATGCTATGCCCTAACAGCCTTTGTACAGTACATACCACAGTGCACACTGAAAGAGGCTCTTCATAAATGCATTTGATGATAATCTCACTGCTTAAAAAGCTCCTGAATGTTCACTGTCAGAGCCTATATTTATACTCAAATACGTGGAGGGGAAAAAAACGTTCTCTTACCTGGCTTCTAACAACAATGGAGTGGAAAACCATTTTGTTGTAAGAGAGGTTGTAATGGCTTTTGAGTCGGCCTTTACTGAGGAGAACAGCCACAGAACAGTGAGTACAATCAGAACTCCCATTTTATAGCAAACTCCTAAAAGGAAAAAAAGAAAAAAAGTTTTGCTACAAGGAAATTTTTTTTGAGACGGAGTCTCGCTCTGTCGCCCAAGCTGGAGTGCAGTGGTGCGATCTCGGCTCATGCAACCTCCGCCTCCCAGATTCAAGCGATTCTCCTGCCTCAGCCTCCCAAGTAGCTGGGATTACAGGCACGCACCACCACACCCTGCTAATTTTTTGTATCTTCAGTAGACACAGGGTTTCACCATGTTGGCCAGGCTGGTCTCAAACTCCTGACCTTGCGATCTGCCGGCCTCAGCCTCCCAAAGTGCTGGGATTACAGGCGTGAGCCACCAGGCCCGGCCTGCTACAAGGTAATTTTAACCTCATACTTGGAGACACAAAATAACAATCCTAATACTTGGAGACACAAAATAACATAAGTTAGCAAAACAGAAATGCTTCTGACATATAATAGCACTTAATATCTAGCTAGTCCAACAGATATTTGCTGAGTGACTGATACTGTAACTGAAGGCATTTAGGTTATTATATTCTTTCCTACAAAGGCTCTGCTTCATTTCCCAAGGAATATACACTATACAGGGGTATAAAAATCAGTTGGTGGCACACCAGCTTGCACACAACCATACTGCATAAAGCAGGAAAGCAAAGCTGAGATAGATGAAAATATAAATGATGGATATTAAGGGTTGAACTGTGTCCCCCAAAAAAGATATGGAAATCCTATCCCCCAGTACCTCGTAATGTCAACTTATTTGTAAATACAGTCTTTACAGAGGTCATCAGTTAAAACAAGGTTATTAGGTGGGCACGAATCCAATGACTGACGTTATAAAGAGGAGAAACCTAGACAGAAATAGACAGCACAGAGGGACAACTATGTAGAGACCCAGGGGACCACCAGGGGAAGACAGAGGCACACACTAAAATTATACTGTAAGCTAAGCAATGCCTGAAACTACCAGAAGCTGAAGAGTCAAAGACAGATTCTCCTAAGAAGAGTTCAGCGGGAACGTGGTCCTGTGAAACTTTGATTGAGGATTTCTAGCCCTGTGAGACAGTAAATGTCTGTTGTTCTAAGGCACCCAGTTTGTGATACTTTGTTGTGGTAGCCCTAGGAAACGAACATAACGGGTCTCAAATGTAAACTCAGACAGGTTCTGAAATAAATGTAAACTTTTAGTGGCTTGCCAAGCCAACTGTCCCCATCCACAAAATGAGGGATCTGGGGTCACTGGCAAAGCGGATGGCCATAGAATGCAGGCCTCCTGACTCCCTCAGTAGCCGCTCCAAGCCTATCAAGATCCTCACAGAGAGCATCCAGACAATTTCAGAAAAAGGTGTCCAGCTGCAGATGTCTCTGATTTTCATCCCAAAAGTCCACCTAACAGAACCCTAATCAGACCTCCCCTGAGCCACAGAAAAGTCAGTATCCAAGCTCTACCCATTTGAATGAGAGCTAAAGGGGGATGACTATGTGGGAAGCACTAACCTGTCCTTGGCTTCAGGATGTTCGCTCTGCTAAGGTTCACTTCCGTCTCATCCCAGTTCCTTCGTACTGCTTATAAAATCTATCATTGAGGGAGGCCGTCCACATTGGGGACCAGTCAATACCTTCCTTTTATAAAAAGCATCATTCGTGTTAACATCCTGCTTCATATAACACACAATATCTCTGAAGAACGATGGGCAAAAGCAAAATAAACTACACCAAATAGAAAAGTGGCTCTTAGAAGCATTTTAAGTTTAGGCACTGCCAGCTTCTTTTGAAACAAAAAAAAATTAATAAATCAGCCAGGCATGGTGGCATGCACCTATGGTCCCAGCTACTTGGGAGGCCGAGGTGGAAAGATAGCTTGGGCCCAGGAGGTCCATGCTGCATCTGGGCAACAGAGCGGGATAGGAGGAGAGCGGGACAGGAGGAGAGCGGGACAGGAGGAGGAGGAAAGAAGAAAGAAGGAGGAGGAGGAGAAGGGGAAGAGGAATGGGAAGAGGAGCGGTCTCTGGTTTGAGTATGTCTTCATTTTATAGGCTCCCTTATCACTCTGACCCTAGGGGTCCTTAAATGTTGCTTATAAAGACGAACAGTCTGAGATAATGGCCATCAGAATGTGCCATGCGGTGTTGCATGATCATAGGCATTATACTTGCGGCATGATGAATAAACAGAAAACACTCTTTAACAAGTTCTAGGCCCAACTATCAGCAACCATCTGTAGGAGGCTGAGCGGGGAGGATCGCCTGAGGCCAGGAGGTGGAGGTTGCAATGAGCAAGATCATGCCACTATACTCCAGCCTGGGCAACAGAGCAAGACTCTGTCTCACGAACAAAAAATAAAAATAAAAAAATTAAAACACTATCTCTTGCTTATTTATCTGCAGTAAAATATAGGGAATATTAATAAATATTATGAGCCAGGCATGGTGGCTCACACCTATAATCCCAGCATTTAGGGAGGTCAGCCCAGGAGGATTGCTGGAGGTCAGTTCAAGACCAGCCTGAGCGACACGGATCCCACCTCTACAAAAAACTTAAAAATTACCAGGGCAGGGGTCCTAGTTACTTGGGAGGCTGAAATCAGAGGATTGTTTAAAGTTGCAATGAGCAGGGACAGCACCACTGTACTCCAGCTGGGCAGTGAGATCTTGTCTCAAAAAAAAAAAAAAAACCCTTTACACTTTTTGGAAAACAGGAGAGGCATGAAAATTCTAAGTCATCACCAACTTTTTCTTCTCCCTTTTTAAACTAATAGTTTTTTTTAGTTTAAAAAAAAAAAAAAAAAACAGACTCCTAGAAAACAATATGCAGGCCCAGCAGGGTGGCTCACGCCTGTAATTCCAGCACTGTGGGAGGCCAAAGCAGGTGGATCGCTTGAGCTCAGGAGTTCGAGACCAGCCTGGGAGACCCCGTCTCTACTAAAAATACCAAAAAGTAGCCAGGTATGGTGGTTGCTTAAGCCTGGAGGGTGCGGAAGCTGCAGTGTGCCAAGAACGTGCCACTGCACTCCAGCCTGGGTGACAGCTGTCTCAAAAAAAAAAAAAAAAATGCAATCTGCAAGTTTATACATGGCCATCTGAGATTCTATATATATGATAGTAGCAAGGAAAAATATTAGGAAGTATCCTTTTAAAGAAACAAATTAACTTCTCAAATTATTAAGCATAACACACATTTACTATGTATCTATTAGCAAAACCATTTCCTGTGAACCACATAAATCTAATTTCAGCTAGAAGTGGTTATTATACATCTGATATGAAAATGATCACATCAGGCTGGGCGTGGTGGTTCACACCTGTAATCCTAAGGGAGGAGATCACCCCTCATATTGTCTTATCCCCAATTTCTGCCTCTAAAGAAAGAAGTAAAAACTAAAATGCAGAAATGAAATCCACAAGCAGACAGCCCCGCACCACACCCTGGGCCTGGTAGTTAAAAATGGACCCCTGACTTAATGGGTTATGTTATCTATAGATTACAGACATTCTACAGAAATGCACTGTGAAAATCCCTGTCCTGTTCTCTTCTGTTCTTACTGGAGCATGCAGCCCCCAGTCATGTACCCCTTGCTTGTTCAATTGATCACGATCCTCTCACGCGGACCCCCTTAAAGTGGGACAGCAATTGCTCACTTGGGGAGCTCCATTGTTGGAGATGTGAGTCTTGCCAAAGCTCCCGGCCAAATAAAACCTTTCCTTCTTTAACTCGGTGTCTGAGGGGTTTTGTCTGTGGCTTGTCCTGCTATAATCTTAGCACTTTGGGAGGCCAAGGCGGGTGGATCACCTGAGGTCAAGAATTCGAGGCCAGCCTGGCCAACATGGTAAAACCCCATCTTTACAAAAAATACAAAAAATTTGCTGGGCGTGGTGGCACGTGCCTGTAATCCCAGCTACGTGGGAGGCAGAGGCATGAGAATCACTTGAACCCCGGAGGCAGAGGTTGTAGTGAGCCGAGATCGCCTCATTATTGCACTCCAGCCTGGAAGACAAGAGTGAAACTCCATCTCAAAAAAAAAAAAAGAAAAAAGAAAATTATCACATTGTCTTGTATTGTTACAGGGAAACTTAAAAAAGAAAATGCTCACAGACAGCTGCAGGAAAATTCTAAAAGAATTTTCTTCATAGTTTAATATATTCCCCTGAAGTTCAATGTGCATTATAAATGTGCTATGCTACTATACAAGTATTATGCTCACTTCCTTTAATAAGTTTCATGTGGCCAGGAGTTCAAGATCAGACTGGGACATAACAAGACCTCATCTCTACAAAAAAATAAATAAGAATTTTTTAAAAATAAGCTTCAGCTAAGTTTATCAAAAGGAAGTCAAGTGTTGCTAAATTCGACTTGCTTAAAAAAAAAAAACCAAAGTGAAAGGCTACAATCATTCCAAGTTTTTTGGTGCTGTTAAATAGCTATTTAAAAGGTCTTCAAACGCTTGCAAGTGTAAGATTATTGAAAGAAAGAGCGCACTTTACACTAAAATTGGCTGGCAAGTGCATCAGTGAATGTTTCCGAAACAGTTAGTGTGGCACAATAAGGCAAAAGACCCCAGGACTTCAAACGAACAAAATATGCTCCTTCTCAAATCTGGCAAGAAATGCAAAACAACTGCAGATTCTGGCCAAGGAACAAAAACAGTTCACATCTATAAGTTATTGGCGACGCTGCAGATCTCAATCTGGCAGGTCCCACACTAAAAGTGAAACCGGATCATCCAATTTCCAGCCAACAGATCACAGTATTAAACGAAAACAGCAACCAAGGCACATCAACCCGAATTCATTTTAGGAAAAATAGAAATCTATTTTAAAAGGCACGTCGTTCTGCAATCAGGGTCCAGCAAAGTGCTGGTTCTCAACTCACTGAGGATCAAGCTTGGTCTAAATTCATGGTAGGACACTTCCCCCACTTCCTTCTGCACTTGGGCACAAGGATCCAAAGCTCTTCAGAAAAGGTTCAAGATCTCTGAACAGAGCCAGCCGCCACCCCCGCGGAAGCGATACCTTGCCAAGACCACCACTGAGGGCAACTCAGGGCGCTCGCGAAAAGGGGAAGGGATGGGACACCAGAGGGGAAACTGAGTCACGGTAGAGGCGAAAGCTCAATGTGACGGGGGCACAGGGTCCCCCTGCGCCCCAAACCCTCTCTCCGTCCATGAGGCCTCCTCACGCCACCCCTGGGTACCTGTCACCGGCAGCGCAGCCGCGGCACACGCACCGCTCGCGTCTCCCTTGCCGCCTATGCCCGGGCCGTGGTTAGTCCGCCACAGGGCCAGGGACAACGCCAGGGCGGGGCGGGGCTGCAGCGGCGGTGCAGGCTGCGCCAGTGAGAAGCCGACACGCGCCTTTCCCGCGGCTCGGCTCAACACCCAGCCTCGCAAGGCAATTGCCCGGCTGCCGGCCGCCCTCTTACTTCCGCTTCCTAAAGGCGAACGCTAGAGGACTTCCGGCTACCGAGTCGCGACCTAGCAGGCCAGAGCGTCAGGCGGTCGGCGTCTTATCTCCGAGCAGGGGCGCCCGGCGTCTCTCCGCACTTCCGCTCTCCAGGGTGGCGGGTCGGCTGCCAGTCCTCAAGGTCTTGGGAAGGTTCGTTGGGCCAGCAGCTGAGACCCGAAAGTTAACAGTCGATGAAATCCAATTTGGACTCTGGGACCTACTCCGTTAAACGTTCGTTAAAAGCTGACTCCCTTTAGCGTTTCGGTGGCACAGTAAGGACACTTGTCTTAATGTTTCTGAGCATCTTCGACTTTATACTAAACCCTAAAATGTTGATAGCTACCTTCCAGGGGGCATGATGAAAGGAAGACTTTTTAAATTTTAGGAGCCGATTTAGCTTATCTTATTCGGGCAGCGGCAGCTTAGTCTGCAGGGACTGCTTTGTCCTTTTATTTATTTATTTATTTATTTATTTTTATTATTATTTTTTTTTTGAGACAGAGTCTCACACTGTCGCCCAGGCTGGAGTGCAGTGGCGCGATCTCGGCTCACTGCAAGCTCCGCCTCCCGGGTTCACGCCATTCTCCTGCCTCAGCCTCCCGAGTAGCTGGGACTACAGGCGCCCGCCGCCTCGCCCGGCTAATTTTTTGCATTTTTAGTAGAGACGGGGTTTCACTGTGTTAGCCAGGATGGTCTCGATCTCCTGACCTCGTGATCCGCCCGCCTCGGCCTCCCAAAGTGCTGGGATTACAGGCGTGAGCCACCGCGCCCGGCCTTATTTATTTATTTTTAACTAATGTAAACCAGTTTAAAATTGTTTTGCAATAGGTAGCATTTAACCCACCCAGAAATGAATGTCTCTTTGGAGGGTATGTGTTTAACTATATTAAGTCAAAGTGAATGAAAAGCCAAAAATACTTTTGTATTTTTTTGGAGTTGGAGTCTGGCTCTGTCTCCCAGGCTGGAGTGCTGTGGCGCAATCTCGGCTCACTGCAACCTCCGCCCCCGGATTCAAGCGATTCTCCCGCCTCAGCCTCCCCAGGATTACAGGCGCCTGCCACCGCACCGGGCTGATTTTTGTCTTTTCAGTAGAGACGGGGTTTCACTCTGTTAGCCAGGCTGGTCTCGAACTCTTGACCTCAGGTGATCCACCCGCCTCAGCCTCCCCAGTAGCTGGGATTACAGGCGCCTGCCACCGCACCGGGCTGATTTTTGTCTTTTTAGTAGAGACGGGGTTTCACTCTGTTAGCCAGGCTGGTCTCGAACTCTTGACCTCAGGTGATCCACCCGCCTCGGCCTCCCCAGTGCTGGGATTACAGGCATGAGCCACCACACCCGGCCCAAGATAATTTTAGGAAATAAACATGAGCCAAGATGATGATGAAGGGGAGGAAGGAGAGGAGGATGAAGGAGATGAGTAATAGAACACTGATGGATTCCAGCCTTCCTTTTCTTTTTTTACATTTTCTCCAGTCCCTGGGAGCAAGTTGCAGTCTTTCCCCCCCGCCCCCCACTTGTGCTCAGTCTCCCTGTTCTTGAGGTTTCTCTACACTATGGTTCTCAACTTATTTTGGGGGAAATACCTTGAGCAGAATACAATGGGAAAAGAGGCTCTAACGCTTTCAGTTCGAAATTCATTTTTATCCCTTCCTGTCTGAGCAAAAACTGTATGGAATCACCACCACCCAGCTCTGTGGAAAAAAAGAAAAACCTACCTCCTTCGCTCTGCTGGAAGCTGGAGGGCTCTAGGCCCCTGCATAGCAGAGCATTCAATTCTAGCTTTCTTCCTGCTGGCTCTGTATGTTGGGCTCGGAGAGTACACTGGGTCTCTATGTTAATATGGACAGTTAGCATTTACCAACATCTTTCTGTCTACTTTCTCTTGTTTAAAAAAAGAAAGAAAAACTATTTTAAAATGGGATTCTAGAAGTCAGCAAAGAATGAGTCTGAGATGTTTGGATGGGTTCAGTGGACATTTTACAACATGGCTCCTCCTTTGGCATGTTTAATTGTGATGTTTGATAGACATCCTTGCGTAAGATGACACTTTTAAAATAAATTGTCTCCTAATGATGACTTCAGCCCTGCCACTCAGTGGGAGAATCAGCAGAACCCCTAGGATCTTATTTGGAATTGACATTCTCGATTGTAATTTTGTTCCTGTTTTAAATTTTGTTTCACTGGAAAGGAAAGCTCATGCTCAGTTTTAAAGGTTAAAAGTGTACAAGTTGCTTTGTTACAATAAAACTAAATGTGTACACACACAAAAAGAAAAAACAATGAGCATTTTAAAATTTATTTCACAAGGGAGCTGTTGCGTTAGCTTTCCTTAGTGTGCTTTCTAGCCCTCTTGAAATCACATCAGCTAATGCTTCCATAAAAAGGAAATTGTTAATTCACCATATTACAAAGTTGATTATATACTTTTTCTTGGCCTTATCTTGATCTTCTGCTATGTGATACATGAACAAAACCAAAGTTTGCTTAGTTTTAAAATACAACTAAGTGGTAGTGCAGAGCTTCTAAGAAAGTTGAATTTCACCTTTTCCAAACCTTTCTCTGAAAAGTGCTATCTTACTTGAACAAAAACAGATTTTAAAAAACTTAAACTTTTTATTTAGAAATAATTATAAATTGACAAGAAGTTGCAAAGATAGTACACAGAGGTTTTTTTTTTTTTTGGTTTTTTTTTGGTTTTTTGAGACGGAGTCTTGCTCTGTCGCCCAGGCTGGAGTGCAGTGGCGCGATCTCGGCTGCACTGCAAGCTCCGCCTCCCGGGTTCACGCCGTTCTCCTGCCTCAGCCTCCTGAGTAGCTGGGACTACAGGTGCCCACCACCGCGCCCGGCTAATTTTTTGTATTTTTAGTAGAGACGAGACGGGGTTTCACCGTGGTCTCGATCTCCTGACCTTGTGATCCGCCCACCTTGGCCTCCCAAAGTGCTGGGATTACAGGCGTGAGCCACCGTGCCAGGCCCACAGAGGTATTTTGTACCCTTAAGCCCATTCCCCCGATGATTACATTTCAAGTATCTATGTTACAGTATCAAAACCAGAAATTGACTTGGTACATTGTGTGGGGGAGACAGGGATATTTCAGTAGTTTTGTATGTGTCTGTACATTTCTGTAACTACTGCCAAAATGAAGACCCACAACTATTGCAGCACCACAAAGATCTCCCTCGTGCCACCCTTTTATGAAGTCAGAACTACCTTCCCACCCCCAAGACCTCTAGACTGTGGCAACCATCATTTTGATCACTAAATATAAGATTTTCCAATTCTACAATGTTATATGAATAGAATCATCTAGTGTGTAGCTTATTTATTTATTTATTTATTTTACTCAGCATAGCCACCTGTGGAGCCATACAAGTTGTAGATATCAATAGTTTGTTCCTTTTTATTACTGAGTAATATTCCCTGGTACAAACACTGATTCATTTTAGCATCACCTGTTGAAGGACATTTGGGTTTTTTCCAGTTCAGGACTATTTCAGATAAAGCTCCTATTAACATTCATGTACAGATTTGTATTTTTATTTATGTATTTATTTATGTATTTATTTAAAATTACAAAAATCAGCTGAGCGTGGTGGTGGGCGCCTGTAATCCCAGCTACTTAGGAGGCTGAGGCAAGAGAATTGCTTGCACCCAGGAGGCGTAGGTTGCAGTGAGTAGAGATTGCGCCACTGCACTCCAGCCTGGGTGAGGACCAAGACGCCATCTCAAATAAAAAAATTTATTTATTTATTTAATAAATCAGGTCTTACCATGTTACCCAGGCTGGTCTTGAACTCTTGGGCTCAAGCAGTCCTCCCCGCTTGGTCTCCCAAAGTGCTGGGATTATAGCCGTGAGCCACCATGCCCAGCCTTATGTACAGGTTTTTTACATAGACACAAGTTTTTTGTATGTTTTTGTTTTTGTTGGGATGGAGTGTTGCTCTGTCACCCAGGCTGGAGTGCAGTGGCGTGATCTAGCTCACTGCAAGCTCCGCCTCTGGATTCAAGCGATTCTCCTGCTTCAGCCTCCCGAGTACCTGGGATTACAAGTGTGTGCCACCACACCCAGCTACTTTTTTTACTTTTAGTACAGATGGAGTTTTGCCATGTTGGCTAGGCTGTTTTCGAACCCCTGACCTCGAGTGATCTGCCTGCCTTGGCCTCCCAAAATACAGGGATTATAGGCATGAGCCACCATGCCTGGCCTAGACCTAAGTTTTTGTTTATCTGAGATGAATGACCAAGAGTGCAATTACTTGATCATATGGTAAATGTACATTTTGCTTGTAAGGAACTGCCAAACTATTTTCTAGAATGGCTGTACCATTTTACATTCCCACCACCAGTGTATGAGAGATCCATTTTCTCTGCATTCTTACCCACAATTGGTACTGTCATTTTTTAAAAATTTTTGTTATTTTGATAGGCATATAGTAATTCCTCATCATGGTTTCAATTTGCACTTCCCTAATGGCTGGTGGTGATGAACATATTTTCACATGGTCATTTGCAATCTGTATATCCTTCGGTGGAATGCCTCGTCATGCCCTAGCTTATTCTCTAATTAAATTATTTGGTTTTCCACTATTGAGTTTTGAGGGTACTTTATATATTTTAGATACAGATATGTTGTTTGGAAACACTTTCTCCCTGTGTATAACTTTTCTCATGCCTTTAACAGGATCTTTCTTAGAGCAAAAGTTTTTAATTTTGGTGAAGTGCAGGCTATCCATTTTTCTCTTATGGATCTTGCTTTTAGTGACATGTCTAAGAACTATTCACCAGAGCCAGGCGCGGTGGCTCACGCCTGTAATCCCAACACTTTGGGAGGCCGAGGCGGGTGGATCACCTGATCTCAAAGGAGTTCCAGACCAGTCTGGCCAATGTAGTGAAACCCCATCTCTACTAAAACTGCAAAAATGAGCTGGGCGTGGTGGCACAAGCCTGTAATCCCAGCTACTCGGGAGGCTAAGGCAGGAGAATCACTTGAACCCGGGAGGCAGAGGTTGCAGTGAGCTGAGATCATGCCACTGTATTCTAGCCTGGGGGACAGAGCAAGACTCCATCTCAAAAAAACAAACAAAAACAAAGGACCTTTCCTGACTTTTTGAAGTTCAGTCCTCAAACTTACTATCGCTCCTCCACCTTTTTAATTTTTTTCCATTTTATGTATGTTGATAGTTTGCATCCCCCCGTAGGTGTCACTCCATGAGGACAGGGACATCATTTAGTTCAGTGCTACATCCTTAGCCCCTAGGACATTGCTCAACCAATACTGGATGAACATTTCTCTCTGCACCTCCCTTCTCTATCCATGAGGATACACTCAACTGAGCTGGCCGGCTATTCTGTTCACATCCAGGTGGCTGATGGGCAAAGGACACACCTTGAAATCAGTAAATGCCCCTTGAGCTGCTGGAGACACAGCATGGAATCCTCTAGGTTTCTAAGCTCCCACCCAAACCTCATGTTGAACTATAATTCCCAGTACTGGAGGTGGGGCCTTGTGGGAGGTGTAGGGGTCTGGGGTGGGGCAGATCCTTCAAGGCTTGGTGCTATCTTCCTGATACTGAGTGCGTTCTCTCAAAATCTGGTCATTTAAAAGTGGGTGGCACCTTATCCCCCCCGTTACTCGCTCCTGCTTTCACCATGTGACATGCCTGTTCCCCCTTCACCTTCTGTCATGATTGTAAGCTTCCTGAGGCCTCCCTAGAAGCCAAGCAGATGCCTGCATCATGGTCCCTGTAGAGCCAACAGAACTGTGAGCCACTTACACCTGTTTTCTTTTTAAATTACCCAGTCCCAGTTATTTCTTTATAGCAATGCAAGAGTGGCCTAATGCAATAGCCAAATAAATTGATTGTGGAAAGCAAAGTTGGCGTTTAATGTTTGATTTCCAGATGGAAAAGGAGTGCAACTCAATGAGAGTTACAGTGATGAGGCCGGGTGTGGTGGCTCATGCCTTTAATCCTAGCACTTTAGGAGGCCAAGGTGGGCAGATCACAAAGTCAGGAGTTCGAGACCAGCCTAGCCAATATGGTGAAACCCTGTCTCTACTAAAAATACAAAAATTAGCCAGGTGTGGTGGTACGTGCCTGTAATCTCAGCTACTTGGGAGACAGGCAGGAGAATCGCTTGAATCTGGGAGGTGGAGGTTGTGGTGAGCCGAGGTCACACCACTGCACTCCATCCTGGATGACAGAGCAAGACTCGTGTCTAAAAAAAAAAAAAAATTTATAGTGATGGACTGCACATGTGCAAAAGGTGACACATGAGAAGGCCATCACTTGCACTCCAAGTTGGTGAGACAAAATGCAGAAAAAGTGTTATGGTCACTAAAATACTATGCTCCATAGAGTACCCATCCCGGGGGAAACTTGTTCAGCCATGAAAAGCAGAGGGTAACCCAGAGGGGGAAGATTAGTTCATCAGAGAGGAACAGGAGGGAAATCACTGAGATCAAGATTTGGGGGCTGGGCAAGGTGGCTCATACCTGCAATCCCAGCACTTTGGGAGGACGAGGCAGGAGGGTCGCTTGAGCCCAGGCATTTATGACCAGCCTGGGCAACATGGTGAACCACCCCCCACCACAAAATAATACAAAAAAATTAGGCAGACATGGTGGCTCGTGTCTGTAGTCCCAGCTACTTAGGATGCCCAGATGGGAGGATCATGTGAGCCCGAAGAGGTCGAGGCTGCAGTGAGCCATGATTGCACCACTGCCCTCCAGCCTGAACAACAGAGCAAGACCCTATCCCCCCTGCCAAAAAAAAGAAGAAGAAGATTTGGGGGTTGTTTTCCTTCTAATTCCTAGACTTCAGAGCAGGAGGGAGAAAAGTATGGCCAAACAGTCTGTCTTAGTGAAGTGGAGTCCCTTAGAAGAGCTGAATGCTTTCCAGCAAATAGGACCACTATTCTTTCTAGGTGAAAACAAATAACACCTTACGGTTTTTCTTAATTGGTTGTTAGAAAAAAGCATTTGCGGCCGGGCGTGGTGGCTCACGCCTGTAATTCCAGCACTTTGGGAGGCCAAGGCGGGCAGATCACCTGAGGTCAGGAGTTCAAGACCAGCCTGGCCAACATGGTGAAACCTCATCTCTTCTAAAAATACCAAAATAATGAGCCGGGCGTGGTGGTGGGCACCTGTGATCCCAGCTACTTGGGAGACTGAGGCAGGAGAATGCCTTGAATCCGGGAGGCAGAGGTTTCCATGAGTCAAGATTGCACTAATGCACTCCAGCCTGGGTAACAGAGCAAGACTCCATCTTAAAATAAATAAATAAATAAGTAAAGCAAGCAATTGGATTTTTTTTTTTCCTTGAGATGGAGTTTCGCTCTGTTGCCCAGGCTGGAGTGCAGTGGCGCGATCTTGGCTCACTGCAAGCTCCGCCTCCCGGGTTCACACCATTCTCCTGCCTCAGCCTCCCGAGTAGCTGGGACTACAGGTGTCCGTCACCATGTCCGGCTAATTTTTTGTATATTTGGTAGAGATGGGGTTTCACCGTGTTAGCCAGGATGGTCTCGATCTGCTGACCTTGTGATCTGCCCGCCTCGACCTCCCAAAGTGCTGGGATTACAGGCATGAGCCACCACGACCGGCCACAATTGGGATTTAAATTTACAACAATCCATTGTCCTCCTCAAAATCATTTTTTTGCACAGAACTAATAGGTAAATGAAGTGGGGAATCACTAATTCCACATCTTTGTGTTCTTTAATGGTGATATTAATCTCTGAAGTTTCCCAAGGGATGCTGTATTGCTTTTGAAGGGGTGTGGGGGCAATTTCGGGGCTTCCACTTGGCACTTCCTACCATAACAGCAGCCTTCCTTCCATGGGTCAGAGAGCCATTGTGAGGATTTTACCAGTTATTGAGTATAGAAAAAAAATACACAGTGGGTTCGCAGAACACTAGACTTACTGTGGGATGAACTTAGACGATAACTCCATTTATCATGACTCCAAAAGTCGCCACTTTGACTAGTGTAGAGACTCTAGTGACTCCATCTTGGACGCTAATCTTCCGTGTTGACTTCTGATTAACCCGCGTCCTGGGAATACCTCCAGGATTTCCACTTTATTTACGGTCTTTAGCGTAAGAGCGTGTCAACCTTGATGTTATCAAATTATAGGCCATGACTCATGTACTCTCCTTGGAGGGTTGCCTTCAACCATCCTTTACTTTTTTTTTTTTGAGATGGAGTCTCGCTCTGTCACCCAGGCTGGAGTGCAGTGGTGCGATCTCGGCTCACGGCAACCGCCGCCCCCCACCCCCGGTTCAAGTGATTCTCCTGCCTCAGCCTCCCGAGTAGCTGGGAATACAGGCGTATGACACCATACCTGACTAATTTTGTATTTTTAGTAGAGATGGGGTTTCTCCATGTTGGTCAGGCTGGTCTCGAACACCCGACCTCCGGTGATCCACCCGCCTCAGCCTCCCAAAGTGCTGGGATTACAGGCGTGAGCCACTGCGCCCAGCCAACCAGTGATTTTTTTTTTTTTTTTAAGAGATGGGGTCTCATTATGTTGCCCAGGCTGGTCTCGAATTCCTGGGCTCAAGCAGTCATCCCACCTTGGCCTCCCAAAATACTAGAATTACCTGCGTGAGTCAATATGCACAGTGCCTACAGCCCTTTCAGGAAACAATTAGAATTCAAAGTCTTACCGTTGTGGAGGTCAGGAGTTTAAAATGGGTTGACCAGCTGCATTCTTTTTGGAGGCTCTAGGGGAGAGTCTGTTTTCTTGCCTTTTCCAGCCTCTAGAAGTTGTCCGCGTTTCTTGGATCGTAGCCCCACATACTCCAACCTCTCCTTTGTTGTCGCACGTCCTTCTCTCTCTCTGACCTTCCCGACTCCCTCTCATAAGGACCTTTGCCATCACGTTGGTTCCACATGGATAATCCAGGATAATGCCCCCATCAAAGATCCTCAGCTTAATGACATCTGCCAAGCCACGTATTCCCAGTTTCCACTCCAGGGATTAGGAAGTGGACTACATTTTGGGGGGTTATTATTCAGCCCACCACACAAAAGTTCCTCAGGACACAGCATCAGTTAAGAGACCGCATCCAGCAATCCCTGACAATTCTGGGTATTTTCCTTTCTACAATGCACAATCTCTATGGTAAAAGGCCACAGATCCCCCGTGGGAAGGCAAGGAAGAAGAGGGCATATGTCTGTGTGGCCACGCTGCAGGGTCATCCTCCCCGGGGCTTTTCCTCCCCTTTATTCAAGAAGCGCTAAGTCTATAAACTGGCTCAGGTGTGAGAATTGGATGAGGGATAATGACCCTACAATCAGGTCTGGGGACTCCATAATTATAACCGTTGTACTTATTCGGCCAGGTGCAGTGGCTCATGCCTGTAATTTAAGCCCTCTGGGAGGTCAAGCTGGGTGAATTGCTTGAGCTCAAGAGTTAGAGACCAGGCCTGAGCAACATGGCAAAACCCTGTCTCTACTGAAAAAATAGAAAAATTAGCTCAGAGTGGTGACACATGCCTGTAATCCCAGCTGCTCTGGAGGCCGAGGCAGGAGGATGGCTTGAGGCCCAGGAGACAGAGGTTCCAAGATCATGCTGCTGCACTCCAGCCTGGGTGACAGAGCGAGACCCTGTATTGGTGGGGAGTCAGGGGTGGGGGAAGAACATTTGTACTTCTTAATATCAAGTAAGGCCAGGCACGGTGGCTCATACCTGTGATCCCAGCACTTTGGGAGGCTGAGGCAGTAGGGTCACCCGAGGTCAGGAGTTCGAGACCAGCCTGGCCAACATGGTGAAACCCCATCTCTACTAAAAATACAAAAGTTAGCCAGACATGGTGGTACGCACATGTAATCCCAGATACTCGGGAGGCTGAGACTGGAGAATCACTTGAACTCAGGAGGCAGAGGTTACAGTGAGCCGAGATCATGCCACTGCACTCCAGAGAGAGAAAGACTCCATCTCAAAAAAAAAAAAAAAAAAAGAAAGAAAGAAAAAGAAAAGAAAAAGAAAACAAGCAAGACTGTAGTGCAGTTCCCGTATATTTTATGCCTAGGGACATCACAATCAGTGAGACATCGGGGAAAATACCTTGAGTAAAGCCATTCTGATTATTGTCCATCCATACTTACTGTCCACTACAAAAATGATGACCCTATTTGACCCTATTTCTTTTTTTTTTTTTTTTTTTTTTCTTTTTTTGGCTAGTCAAGAGATGCAGTGGGAGTGGAGAAGGAACAAAGAAATCTGTAACTGGTTGTGATCAATTGTTTGTAAACACCACTGCACTTGGACCAGCAAGATGACCCTATTTCTAATGGTGCTTGGCCTGTACTTGGCCTCTGACACTTTGGAAACTAACTAGCAGCAGTCAAAACCACAGTCGCCCTCTTTGTTTTACGTGTATGTGTTTTTGAGACAGGGTCTTGCCCTATCACCCAGGCTGGAATGCAGTGATCATAGCTCACTGCAGCCTCAAACTCTTGGGCTCAAGTGATCCTCCCATCTCAGCCTCCCAAGTAGATGGGACTTATAGGCATGTGCCACCATGTCAAGCTAATTTTTTTTTTGTGGCGGGGGGAGACAAGGTTTTGCTATGCTGCTCAGGCTGGTCTTGATCTCCTGGGCTCAAGCCATCCACCTAACTCGGCCTTCCAAAGTGCTGAGATTACAGGCATGAGCCACTGCTCCTGGCCAGGAGCTCCTTCTTTACACTGTCGGGTACCAGGGCTCTGCCTTTTGGAGTGATTTCAACCACCAAGTCATCAATAGTAATGTGCTCCAGTCCTTTCTCTTTAACTACTTTTACAATTCCAGCCACATTCAATTAATTTAGCTCTCAGCAACTCTTTGAGGTGTTTTCTTTCTGCAGTTTCTGTCGACTTTTGGTTAATTTCTGCTCTTATCTGCACATCTTTTTTTTTTTTTGAGATGGAGTCTTGCTGTGTTGCCCAAGCTGGAGTACAACGGCACAATCTCGGCTCACTGCAACCTCCACCTCCCAGGTTCAAGTGATTCTCCTGTCTCAGCCTCCCAAGGACCTGGGATTACAGGCATCCACAACCACGCCGAGCTAATTTTTTGTATTTTTAGTAGAGATGAGGGTTCACCATGTTGGCCAGGCTGGTTTCGAACTCTTGACCTCAAGTGAACTGCCTACCTTGTCCTCCGAAAGTGCTAGTAGTACAGGTGTGAGCCACTGCACCAGCTCATCGGCACATCTTTATCTTGCTAACCATACTCTTTGGTGGCCTGGACTTAGACCTTCACTCTGGTCACATGCTATTTATTTATTTATTTAGTTAGTTAGTTAGTTATTTATTTATTTTGAGACAGAGTCTTGCTCTGTCACCCAGGCTGGAGTGCAATGGCGTGATCTTTGCTCACTGCAACCTCTGCCTCCTGGGTTCAAGCAATTCTACTGCCTCAGCCTCCCAAGTAGCTGAGACTACAGACGTGTGCCACTACGCCCGGCTAACTTTTTGTATTTTTAGTAGAGACGGGATTTCACCATGTTAGCCAGGATGGTCTCGATCTCCTGACTTCGTGATCTGCCCACCTCGGCCTTCCAAAGTGCTGGGATTACAGGCATGAGCCACCATGCCCGACCTTATTTTTATTTTTTTTCTTTTTGAAAAGGAGTCTTGCTCTGTCTCCCAGGCTGGAATGCAGTGGCTCGATCTTGACTCACTGCAACCTCCGCTTCCCAGCTTCAAGTGATTCTCCCACCTCAGCCTCCCGAGTAGCTGGAATTACAGGTGCCCGCCACCACACCCGGCTAATTTTTGTATTTTTAGTAGCCAGTTTCACCATATTGGTTGGCCAGGCTGGTCTCCAACTCTGGATCTCAGGTACTCCACCTGCCTCAGCCTCCCAAAGTGCTGGGATTACAGGTGTGAGCCACCCCGCCCGGCTCATCTGCACATCTTTATCTTGCTAACCATGGTCTTTGGCTGCGTGGACTTAGACCCTCATTCTAGTTACATGCTTTTAAAGTATTGTTGGAAACGTGCAGAACAGCATATATAATGTGCTACTGTTTCTATAACAAAAAAGGACCATATATATATACACAGATTTGCTTGTAAACATGTCGGCAACCTTGGGAATGACACACTAGAGCTGGTAAGTTTGGTTTCCTCCAGAGGGAAGTGAGCAAGCAAGAGACAGAAGTGGGAAGACTTTGCCATGTACATACATTTAAAATGTGTGAATGCAGGGCCTATTTTTCGTTTGTTTGTTTTGTTTTGAGACAGAGTCTCAGTCTGTCACCCAGGCTAGAGTGCAGTGGTGCAATCTCGGCTCACCACAACCTCTGCCTCCCTGGTTCAAGAGACTCTCCAGCCTCAGCCCCCCAAGTAGCTGGGACTATAGGCGCAAGCCACTGTCTGGCTAATTTTTTAATTTATTTTTTAGTAGAGATCGGGTTTCACCATGTTGGCCAGGCTGGACTTGAACTCCTCACCTCAGGCAATCCGCCCACCTTGGCCTCCCAAAATGTGCTGGGATTACAGGTGTAAGCCATCATGCCTGGACTTTTTTTTTTCTTCTTTTCTTTTCTCTTTTTTTTTTTTTGAAGCAGAGTCTCGCTCTGTCACCTAGGCTGGAGTGCAGTGGCATGATCTCAGTTCACTACAACCTCTGCCTCCTGGGTTCAAGCGATTCTCCTTACTTAGCCTCCCGAGTAGCTGGGATTACAGGCGTGCGCCACCATGCCCAACTAATTTTTGTATTTTTAGTAGAGGTGAGGTTTTACCACGTTGGCCAGGCTGGTTTCAAACTTCTGACCTCAAGTGATCCACCCACCTCGGCCTCCCAAAGTGCTGGGATTATAGGCATGAGCCACAGCACCCGGCCGCAAGGCCTGTTGAAAAAGAATAAAATGTGAAACATAAAATAAAGGGATTACTGGGTTTTTTGTTCCTGGGAAGCCTGGAATCTGAATGACTGGCCTCTTAATTAGAATCAGGACTAGGCCCCACCGAACCATTAAAAGAGAGGCTCAATGGCTGGCCCTTGGGAACAGCTGGAGGCAACAGCCTGGCACTGGGTGCCTGCCTGCCCCTACTGATCCACCTGCTGAGAAGCCACCTGCGGGGATAACTGAATAATAAAGGACCCAGTTTCTCTGGGGACCCTGGAGCTCATTGTAGCAAGTCAGTGTTGGAGAATTATCCTTCTTAGGGGGTGCTTACTGAAGTATTTTATAGTGAAGCAACTACGACTGAACGTATATTCAGTTCAGGGGAAAAAAGTGGGTGTATACAAATGTACACAATTATATACATGTATAGGGGGATGACTGAAGGCACAAGAAATGCAGTTGTCCAAAATGTTAAAAATGGTTGAATCGGCCAGGCGTGGTGACTCACACCTGGAATCTCAGTACTCTGGGAGGCCGAGGCAGGAGCATCACTTGAAGCCAGGAGTTTGAGACCAGCCTAGGCAAAAAAAAAAAAAAAAAAAAGTGAGACCCCCATCTCTACAAAAAACAAAAGACAAATAATCAGGTGTGGTGGCATGCACCCTGTAATCCCAGCTACTTGGGAGGCTGAGACAGGAGGATCTTTTGAGCCCAGGAGTTTGAGGCTGTAGTGAGCTGTGATTGCACCACTGCATTCCAGCCTAGCCTGGGTAACAGAAACTGTCTCAAAAACAAACAAACAAACAAAAAATGGCTGGAAGCATATGCTGCTCACTATGCTTTTTTTCCATCTCTTCTGTGATGTTTGGAAATTTCAAAATAAGATGGAAAAAGAAACATATTTTTAAGTACTTCAGACAGTAAACTTAAAGGACAAAGTCAAAACTAAACATAATGCAGAATACTGTTTCATCCTAGACAGATGCCTAGATGAGACTGGATATGTACATTTGCCCATGTTGCTTTCTAGATATATCCACTGTACCTGTCTGTCAAACTCTGGACTTTTTTTTTTCTTTTTTTTTGAGACAGTCTCGCTCTGTTGCCCAGACTGGAGTACAGTGGCGTGATCTCAGCTCACTGCAACCACCTCCCAGGTTCAAGTGATTCTCCTGCCTCAGCCTCCTGAGTAGCTGGGGTTACAGGCACGCACCACCACACCTGGCTAATTTTTGTACTTTTAGTGGAGACAAGGTTTCACCATGTTGGCCAGACTGGTCTCAAACTCCTGACCTCAGGTGATCCACTCACGTCGGCCTCCCAAAGTGCTGGGATTACAGGAGTGAGTCACTGCGCCTGGCCAAACTCTGGAGTCTCCATTAAGGGAGCGCTTGGGTACTGAGGGTAAGGCCAGGCTCAGCCTAAGCAGTCACAGATGAATGTTGCCAGCGGCCAGAGAGAAAAAAACGGACCAGGCAGGGTAAATCAAGTAGGACGTGCTTGCCCAAAGGATACCAAAGGACATCAGTGCCTTTAGAGACACGGTCAGGACATGACCCCCCTTTTCCAGGGCAGCTGGTGATGTAAGCTCCTGAACCCCCATTCTGTGACAGTGCGGAGCCTCCTTCTCTTCCTTGTTCTTGGAGATCCCTCTAGAGGCCAGAGTGTGCCACTGACGCACGGGGAGTGCAGGAGCTGAGCTGCACAGGGTTCTCTCTGGGATGACCTCTCCTACAAATGGGGTTGGTTGGTTGGAGATTTAGGAGTGGTTCTTTCCAGCCACCTGAAGGCATCATTCTGGTCTTATGGGAGCGTGGAATTCCTCCAAATGCTGAGCAGGTGCCACAGTGGAAATGCTAAGGAAAACCAAGGGAGTGGCGAACCTAATTACTGCGAACTGGCAGACGGGCTATGCAAGGATGCTCTGTGGGAGGTGGATATGTTCCATATGGCCACTGACGGGGTTAAGTGAGCAATGGAAATGCGGACGTCTTCAAACTAGAAGGCCATGTGTGGCACTACAAATGCAGGTCATGAGCCAGGTGTCAAAATATGAAATGACATGGTCAGGGAAGCCACAGAAGTAGGGCCAACACCCTCAGGAGGCAGGAATAGGTCCACGGGATGTGGGACTGCAGGAATTCCCATTCTGTACTGCTGATGCTATTAGCTGTTTTTCTTTTTCTTTCTTTCTTTTCTTTTCTTTTTTTTTTTTTTTAAAAGATAGAGTCGCTCTGTGTCCCCCAAGCTGGAGTGCAGTGGCACAATCTCAGCTCACTGCAACCTCCGCCTCCTGGGTTCAAGCGATTCTCCTACCTCAGCCTCCCTCTTGCCACCATGCCTGGCTAAATTTCTTGTGTATTTTTTTTTAGTAAAGACAGAGTTTCACCATGTTGGCCAGGCCGGTTTCGAACTCCCGGCCTCAAGTGATCCACCCGCCTCGACCTCCCAAATTGCTAAAATTGCAGGCATGAGCTACCACTCCCAGCCTGATGCTATTAGCTGTTTTTCTAAGGGCGATTGGCTTCTCGAGTGGCCTCGTAGCCTTGGGTGGCTAACATCTTCTGGCTGGTGCATGGCAGTCCTGAAGTCACAGCACTGTGGGTCATTGCCTGGGCCAGGTGCAGAGCAGGACCGCCACCCTCGAGCTGCACTGCCAGAGCAGAGATGGAAAATGAAGAGGCAGCCTCAGGAAGATGTCAAGTCAATGTTAGGACCAAAGAAATCCTCAGTTAAAAGAGACTGGTCAGAAGGAGAGTTCTCTTAGTCGCCAAAAGGATGGAAGTTGAAAGAAACAGATAAGGCAAGAATCAAGGTGAAATGCAGAGGAGGCAGGGCCTGAGTCTCTAAGAATAGAGCTGTAGGGGTGTCCTTAACCTTTTATTTGCCACAGACCACCTCTGACAGTCTTAAGAAGCCCAATCATCCTTCTCAGACAAACGTCCTCAGCCCAGCGCAGTGGCTCACGCCTATAATCTCAGCACTTTGGGAGGCCGAGGTGGGCGGGTCATGAGGTCAGGAGTTCGAGACCAGCCTGGCCAACATGGTGAAACCCCCTCTCTACAGCAGGGCGCCTGTAGTTCCAGCGACTCGCAAGGCTCAGGCAGGAGAATCGCTTGAACCCCAGAGGTGGAGGTTGCAGTGAGCCGAGATCGAGCCACTGCACTCCAGCCTGGGCGACAGAGCGAGATTCTGTCTCAATTTAAAAAAAAAAAGAAAAAAGAAAGAAAGAAAAATGTCCTTAAGTGTGTAAGATAAAATACATAGGGCCCCAAAGGGAACAAATTATATACACACATGTTTATTGCCAAAATGTATGAAAAACAAATCCCAGCACATTGGGAGGCCGAGGTGGGAGGATCTCCTGAGTCCAGAAGTTCAAGATCAGTTTGGGCAACATGGTGAGACCCTATCTCTACAAAAACATTTAAAAATTAGCTGGGCACTGTGAGTAATCCCAGCACTTTGAAAGGCCAAGGCAGGTGGATCACATGAGGTCAGGAGTTCGAGACCAGCCTGACCAACATGGTGAAACCCTGTCTCTACTAAAATACAAAAGTTAGTCGGATGTGGTGGTGCACACCTGTAGACCCAGCTACTTGGGAGGCTGAGGCAGGAGGATTGTCTGAGTCTGGGAGGTGGAGGTTGCAGTGAGCCAATTTTGCCTCACTGCACTCCAGCCTGGGTGGCAGAGGGAGCCCCTGTCTCAAAGAGAGAAGAGAAGAGAAGAGAAAAGAAGGAAAAAGAAAAGAAAAAAGAAAGGAAAGGAAGGGAAAGGCAAGGCAAGTCAAGGCAAGGCAAATCTGTGCATAGTAATACCTATGCTTCTTTATCAATGTATTAAGGAGCAACCTCTATCAGTGAATCTAATAACCAATATACCTTCAAGATAGTGATGATTGCAATTTGTATTTTGACATACAGTTTGTGCAATGTGATTTGAAAATACATGTAACTTCTATTGGTGACAAAATTACAGGTACTGCTAATATTACCAAAATCTGTTCTTGTATTTATAATGGAAGGAAATGGCAATTTTCAGAGACACTGATGAAAATTAATATGCACTTTTTTCCCATCCAAGTTCACGGACCCACTAGATCCTATCTCGACTCCTCCACTTTAGAACAGTGCTCTAGAGTCTTTTACCTACAGAACCCAAAGCCATAGAGGCCGTTTCTTCTTCTTAGTCCTTTCCTGGGAAATATGGGACTAGGGTCTCTCTAAGTTTGCCTTGTGGAAGTTTCTACCTCAACTGTCTTCTTTCAGAGGGAGAGGCAAAAGCTTTCCTTGTTTCTAGCTCAGTATTTTTCAAACATTTTGACCTACACCCCATAATAAGAAATGCATCTTGGCTGGGCGCGGTGGCTCACATCTAGTAATCCCAGCATTTTGGAAGGCCGAGGCAGGCAGATCATTTGGGTCAGAAGTTTGAGACCAGCCTGGCCAACATAGTGAAACCCTGTTTCTACTAAAAGTACAAAAATTAGTCAGGCTGGTGGCGGGCGCCTGTAGTCCCAGCTACTCGGGAGGCTGAGGCAGGAGAATGACGTGAACCTGGTGGCGGAGGTTGCAGTGAGCCAAGATCGTGCCATTCATTGCACTCCAGCCTGGGTGACACAGTGAGACTCCATCTCAAAAAAAAAAAAAAGAAGAAAAAGAAAAAAAGAAATGCATCTTGTATTAACACCCAGTACACATACTCACAGCTGAAACTGCAATTTCAGAAAAGAATATTCTACTCCATATAGTGCATTAATTTGCTAGTGTTTTCATGACAAAATGCCACAGACTGAGGGGCTCAAACAACAGAATTTGTTTTCTCATAGTTCTGCAGGCTGGAAGTTCAAGATCAAGGTCTCAGCAGAGCTGGTTTCTTCTCCGGCCTCTCTCCTTGTGGTAGCCACTTCCTTGCATGATCTTTCCTCCACATAGTTGGATGCTCCTGAGGTTGCTCTGCGTCCAAACTTCCTCTTCCTATAAATACACCGGTCAAACCGAGGAGGCGGAGGTTGCGGTGAGCCGAGATCGCTCCATTGCACTCCAGCCTGGGCAACCAGAGCAAAACTCTGTTTCAAAAAATAAAAAAAAAAGACACTGGTTAGATTCTATTAGGGCCTGCCCTAATGACCTCATTTTAACTTAATCACCTAAAAGCTCTGCCTCCAAATACGATCACATTCTGTTGTCCTGGGGCTAGGACTTCAACATATGAATTTAGGGGGAACATTATCCTACCCGTAATATACAGTAAGGAAAAACAATTATATTTACATAAGCATATTCTTTGTTTCGTTTTTTTTTTAGACCAAGTCTCGCCCTGTCGCCCAAGCTGCCGTGCAGTGGCATGATCTTGGCTCACTACAACCTCTGCCCCCTGGGTTCAAACAATTCTCCTGCCTCAGCCTCCTGAGTAGCTGGGATTACAGGTACCCACCACCACGCCTGGCTAATTTTTTGTGTTTTTAGTAGAGATGGGGTTTCACCATGTTGGCCACACTGGTCTCGAACTACTGACCTCAAGTGATCTGCCCTCCTTGGCCTCCCAAAGTGCTAGAATTTCAGGCGTGAGACTCCATATCCGGCCACATTCTGTCACCCAGGCTAGAGTGCAGTTGCATGATCTTGGCTCAGTGCAACCTCCACCTCCCGCGTTTAAGCAATTCCCCTGCCTCAGCCTCCCAAGTAGCTGGTACTACAGGCATACGCTGCCACGTCCATCTAATTTTTTGTATTTTAGTAGAGACGAAGTTTCACCTTGTTGCCCAGGCTGGTCTTGAACTCTTGAGCTCAGGCAATCTGCCCACCTCAGCCTCCCAAAGTGCTAGGATTACAGGCGTCGTCCAAGCTGGAGTGCAGTGGCACGATCTCCACTCACTGCAAGCTCCGCCTCCCGGGTTCACGCCATTCTCCTGCCTCAGCCTCCCAAGTGGCTGGGACTACAAGTGCCTGCCACCACACCCGGCTAATGTTTTTTGTATTTTTGGTAGAGACAGGTTTTCATCATGTTAGCCAGGATGATCTTGATCTCCTGACCTCATGATCTGCCCGCCTTGGCCTCCCAAAGTGCTGGGATTACAGGCATAAGCCACCGTGCCCGGCCCAAAATATTCTTTAAATACAGCAGTGTCTTAGTCCATTTGGGCCACTATAACAAAGCCATAGACTGGGTGGCTTAAAAAACAGACAAAAAAAAAAAAAGAAAAAAGACAGGGTCTTGGCTGGGCCATTGGCTCTCACCTATAATCCCAGCACTTTGGGAGGCCAAGGTGAGTGGATTGCTTGAGGTCAGGAGTTTGGAGTTCAAGACTAGCCTTGCCAACATGGCAAAACCCCATCTCTATAAAAAATACGAAAAAATTAGCCGGGCTGATGCCATGTGCCTGTAGTCCCAGCTACTCGTTAGGCTGAGTGGGGAGGATCACTTGAACCTGGGAAGTTGAGGCTGCGGTGAGCTGTGATGCTGCCACTGTACTCCAGCCTGGGCAATATTGTGAGACCCTGTCTCAAAAAAACAAAGAGACAGGCTCTCTCTACATTGCCTAGGCTAGGGTACAGTGGCTATTCACAGGCATGACCGTAACACACCGCAGCCTGGAACTCCTGGACTCCTGTCCCAGCAGTAGCTTGAGACTACAGGTGCATGCCACTACACGTGGCTAACAACAGACATTTATTTCTCACAGTTCTGGAGGCTAGAAGTCCAGGATCAAGGCGTTAGCAAATGCAGTGTCTCCTAAGGGCGCTCTTCCTGGTTTGCGAACGCCATCTGCTCCTTGTATCCTCAAATGGTAAAGAGAGAGAGATGGATCATCCGTCTTGTGACTCTTTTATAAGGGAACTAATCCCATAATAAGAGCTCTGCACTAATGACCTCATTATCTGCCAAAGGACCCCCTCCGAATCCCATCACAATGGGGACATAGGAATGTGAGGAGACACACAACCCTTCAGTATGTAACAAACAGATCAACAAATCCTTTCTCTTCCACTCGGAAAAAAAATCTCTTATATATTTTATAGTTTTATATTATATTAATGTATATATTACATTTTCTATATATTTTGTAATGAGTGTCCTTGCTTCTTGATAAATTCAGTACAGCCTGAAACACGTGGACAATACACGAGGCACAAGAGCCAGGACTCGCTTTTGACTTTAATCAGGTCAGGGTTGCCTCTGTGTTTGACATTGGAAGGTCACTGGAAACAGTGATAATAATAACACTACAATCTTTCTACTTAATAGTTACATTTTTTCATCTTAATGTTTCATAATCATTCCTTAGTGTAAATAAGAAATCAGCTTGTCCTTCAGGCTCCGCATTTAATTCAATTATCAACACATGGATACTTTTATCTCAATATTTTTCTTTAATGTTTCACATTTTTCTTGTGGAATCGCAAGAGCAAAAGTTAAAGTAAGACAGATAATGTGAGATGTAACAATACCTCCCATTTTGTTTATTCAACCTATCTTCACTGTAATGGTTGCTTCATATTGTAGCTAAGGCAATCATCCTTTTTATTTTTTAACTTACTGTAAAAATAATGTCCTTTGAGCCCTTAAATATCCTGAATGTGCTAAAATCATGCTTCCCCGCCCTACGTGGTATGTTGCAATGGTGTGTGCCTGTAGTCCCAGCTACCTGGAAGCTGAGGCAAGAGAATCGTTTGAACTCAGGAGGCCGAGGCTGCAGCGGCTTAAAAAGACTGGGTGGCTTAAAAAACAGACTTTAAAAAAAAAAAAAAAAAAGGCCGGGCGCGGTGGCTCAAGCCTGTAATCCCAGCACTTTGGGAGGCCGAGGCGGGCGGATCACAAGGTCAGGAGATCGAGACCATCCTGGCTAACACGGTGAAACCCCGTTTCTACTAAAAAGTACAAAAAACTAGCTGGGCGAGGTGGCGGGCGCCTGTAGTCCCAGCTACTTGGGAGGCTGAGGCAGGAGAATGGCGTGAACCCGGGAGGCGGAGCTTGCAGTGAGCTGAGATCGGGCCACTGCACTGTAGCCTGGGCGACAGAGCGAGACTCTGTCTCAAAAAAAAAAAAAAAAAAGAAAAAGGACAG
This sequence comes from Papio anubis, assembly GCF_008728515.1. Taxonomy (NCBI): domain Eukaryota; kingdom Metazoa; phylum Chordata; class Mammalia; order Primates; family Cercopithecidae; genus Papio; species Papio anubis. The sequence goes on from NC_044985.1 coordinate 2,235,078, forward strand.
GGTCTTGGCTGGGCCATTGGCTCTCACCTATAATCCCAGCACTTTGGGAGCTGAGATGGCGCTACTGCACTCCAGCCTGGGCAGCAGAGTGACATTCTGTCTCAAAAAAACAAACAAACAAAAGTGCGATTGTTTAGAACAAGAGATCGCTCTAAAATCTTTTTTTTTTTTTTTTCTTCAATTTAAAGGTCTTTCTAATTGATAGGATTCATCTTTTGGCCACTGATGGTTAGAATTTCCCATGCTGTACTCATTCCAATAGTGACTCAATTCAATAAGCTTCTTCATGGAAAACTTAGAGGTAGTTTTCCTGGTTTAGTGAAACTTTTTACCATGTAAACTGGGTGTTTCCTGGAGAGGAAATCGAAGAGGCAGTCCTGATGATCGAACCCCCTCACTTCAAGACATTCATTCCCAGGAATAGGCTAAGATGGCAAAAGACTTGTTGCCACAGAAGGTTAAGGATGGTGCTTGTGCACACAATACCTCTAGTATCCCACAAATTTGTGGAGGGCCACCAGTCAGGGACCCATTAATCTATGACACCTGGTAGGTCCTCCTGGGCTTGGACTTCCCCAGGGCGAACCAGGAAATAAGAGTTGAGATGACAAAAGACTCTTACGGATTGGAACAAAGAGTGTGCTGGTTAAAACCTTACATGTCTCCAGGTTCTCAGCCATTTTTAGATTGGCCACCGGACATGCCCCAAAAATGACACCTTTCAGATGGTGGAGAGCGAGAGAGAGTGTTCCCACTCGGTCACAAGTCAAATTCTCAGGGACCTAAAACAAGATGAGGCTTTTTATTTTGGGGACCGACAACGAAGTTTATCTAAATGGATGCCAGTGTGGTCAGAACCACAAAACTGACCAGCGTGACCAGCGTGCAGCGCCAACTGCAACAACGGGCTTACGGGGGTTTCAGGCCAGGTTCTACCGCTCCTGGTATCTCTCTTTATGACGGGACAACACAGAAAGACAGTGGCAAATGACAAGACTATTTCTGGGAGGAAAGGGGTCAGACAATATGAATATTCATACCAAAAATATCCAGAGTCTCTATACCCAACTAGTCACACAAATCTTTTTCTCCCATTTGTAAATCAAAGAAAATGACGGAGGTAAGTCTCAATGTTTGAGGAGGCTTACTTGCCAAAGTTAAGGACACTCCCAGGAAAGACCTTAGGTCCACAGGAAAAACTGTGGTCCATGCTTTTTCCAAAGAGAGTCTAAGGGGTCTCAATATTTAAAGGGAAAAGGGAGGGTATTGGAGAGAGAATAAGTAATTTTTTTTTTTTTGAGACGGAGTCTTGCTCTGCCGCCCATGCTGGAGTGCAGTGGCGCGATCTCAGTTCACTGCAAGCTCCGCCTCTCAGGTTCAGGCCATTCTCCTGCCTCAGCTTCCCCAGTAGCTGGGACTACAGGTGCCCGCCACCACGCCAGGCTAATTTTTTGTATTTTTAGTAGAGACGGAGTTTCGCCGTGTTAGCCAGGATGGTCTCGATCTCCTGACCTCATGATCCGCCCACCTCTGCCTCCCAGAGTGCTGGGATTACAGGCGTGAGCCACCACGCCCGGCCAAGAGAAGAAGTAATTTTTAAAAGGGTGTGCATAGGTAAAAGGCAAGTGCCTGCATCCTTTTGAGTCTTTGATCAGCCTTTCTTCCTTTCTTTTTTTTTTTTTTTTTTTGAGACAGAGTCTTGCTCTGTCACCCAGGATGCAGTGGACTGGCACAATCTCGCCTCACTGCAACCTCTGCCTGCTGGGTTCAAGTGATTCTCCTGCCTCAGCCTCCCAAGAAACTGGGATTACAGGCATGTGCCATCACACCTAGCTAATTTTGTATTTTTAGTAGAGACAGGGTTTCTCCATGTTGGTCAGGCTGGTCTCAAACTTTCAACCTCAGGTGATCAGCCCGCCTCGGCCTCCCAAAGTGCTGGGATTACAGGCGGGAGCCACTGTGCCTGGCTGTACCTACCCTTTTTCATAGGGGAGGGAGGACATGGGAATGTAGACAATTCTTTTGAAGGGCAGTAAATGATGATTAGGGAGAATGAGTGGACAAGGGGAATAAAAATTAATTTGCAAATGATTCTGTTTGGATTTTGAATGAGCCTCAGAGGCATGCATTAATCTTGTGTAAAAGTTCATCCAGATATAGGTTGGTGCAAAAGTAATTGCGTTTTTGGACCATGAACTTTAAATCATTATACCTACGCCCAAACACATCTTTATTAATCAAAATAGGAACCATTACAATCAACACATTTTTGTCAATGACAAATAAGTTTGTTTATTTCCGCAGCATAAAAATCCATGCTTCAGGGCCAGGCGCGGTGGCTCATGCCTGTCATCTCAGCACTTTCGGAGGCCGAGGTGGGTGAATCACCTGAGGTTGGGAGATTGAGACCAGCCCGACCAACATGGAGAAACCTCGTCTCTACTAAAAATACAAAATTAACCTGGCGTGGTGGCGCATGCCTGTAATACCAGCTACTTGGGAGGCTGAGGCAGGAGAATCGCTTGAACCCAGGAGGCAGAGGTTGCGGTGAGCCGAGATCACATCATTGCACTCCAGTCTGGGCAACAAGAGCGAAACTCCATCTCAAAAAAAAAAAAAAAAAAAAAAGTCCATGATTCTTAGAAAGCGTTTTCTGCATCCTGCTGGTTGTGGAAGCATTTTCCCTGCAAAAAGTTGTCGAGATGCTTTAAGAAGTGGTGGTCAGTTGGCAAGAAGTCAGGGTAATGCGGTAAATGCAACAAAACTTTATAGCCCAATTTGTTCAACTTTTGAAGCGTTCGTTGTGCGACGTGTGGTCGGGCATTGTCATGGAGAATTGGACCCTTTCTGTTGATCAGTGCTGGCTGTAGGCGTTGCAGTTTTTGGTGCAGTTCATCAATTTTGTGAGCATACTTCCCAGACGTAATAGTTTTGCCGGGATTCAGAAAGCTGGAATGAATTTAAAAAAATAGATGTTTGACTGGGGCTGGATCATGGTGGATGGGAGGCAGGACTAGATTGCAGCTCTGAACAGAGCAGTGTGCGGAGGCTTGCACTGTGAAGTTTAGCTCCAGATCCACTGCAAGAACAGACCAGCAATCCTGAGAGAACCCACAGACCCTCTGAAGGAAGTGGACTGCTCCTGCAGGACCTGGGAGACACCCCAAATACTGTGAGTGCCCCAACTGCAGAAGAGGAAAAGGGAGACCCCCCTCTCCTGAACACACACCCCCACTGGAGAAGCTGAAGGTCCGTTTACAGGAGAAGTTCCCGACTTTACCTGGAGCTGAGTCAAGTTAGAGCCAAGCCCAGTGAAACACAGGGGAAGAGGAAGGAGCAGAAAGGCCCTGGTAGCTCACTGGGTCCCGAAGCAGCCCATTCCTGCCTGGCACGATAGGGATCCATTAGGAGGGTGGCCAGAGGAGCAGGTGAGAGGTGAAGCCAGCTGGACTTCTGGGTCAAGTGGGGACTTGGAGAACTTTTTTGTCATACAAGAGGATTGTAAAATGGACCAATCAGCACTCTGTAGCTAGGATTGTAAAATGCACCAATCAGTGCTCTGTAAGAACACACCAATCAGCGCTCTGTAGCTAGCTATAGGTATGTAAAATGGACCAATCAGCACTCTGTAAAATGGACCAATCAGCGCTCTGTAAAATGGACCAATCAGTAGGATGTGGGTGGGGACAAATAAGGAAGTAAAAGCTGTCCCACCACCCCAACCAGCAACAGCAACCCCCTCGGTCCCCTTCCAAGCTGCAGAAGCTTTGTGTCCTCACAATAAATCTTACTGCTGCTCACTCTTTGGGTCCATGCCACCTTTAAGAGCTGTAACACTCACCGAGAAGGTCTGTGGCTTCATTCTTGAAGTCAGCGAGACCAAGAACCTGCTGGAAGGAACCAACGCCGGACACCCAGGGGGTAAAACTCCACAGGGAGAAGGGATTCTGTAGCTGAACTTAGTAACAATTTGAACCGGGCGAGAAGCCTCCTGGCCAGAACCGGATGCGGTGGCGGTAGGGTGCAAATCTGGCCGACTTCACAGGCGGAGGAGGAACTAAAGCCCAATTCTTTCACAGCTGGGAGGTGGGAAGGCATGGGCAAGTTTTCAAGCCCATCTTACCCTCCACCTGGAAACAGACTTGGGGCTATTGCAGGGGACACGGTGGGAGTGAGACTGGCCCTTCAGTTTGCGTGGCAGCTGGGTGAGGCCTGTGATTGCCCGTCTTCCCCACTTCCCTGACAATCTGCATGGCTCAGCAGAGATGGCCATAATCCTCCTAGGTACACAAGTCCAGTGACCTGGAAACTCCACCTCCAACCCCTACAGCAGCTGCAGCAAGAACCGCCCAAGAAGAGTCTGAGCTCAGAAGTGCCTAGCCTTGACCCCACCTGATGGTCCTTCCCTACCCACCCTGGTGGCAGAACACAAAGGGCATATAATACTGGGAGTTCCAGGACGCTGCCTACCACTGGTCCGTCTCCACACTGCTACAGTTGATGCTTTCTGGAAAGCGCCACCTCCTAGCAGGAGGCCAACCAGCACAAAAATAGAGCATGAAACCACCAAAGCTAAGGACCCTCCTGGAGTCCACCGCACTTCCCCGCCACCTACACTGGAACAGGTGCTAGTATCCGTGCTGAGACCCATAGACGGTTCACATCACAGGACTCTGTGCAGACACTCCCCAGTACCAGGCCAGGAGCCTGGTAGACTCGCCGGGAGGCTAGACCCCGAAGAGAGACAACAATCACTACAGTTCGGCTTACAGGAAGCCACATCCACAGGAAAAGGGGGAGAGTACTACCTAAAGGGAACACCCCGTGGGACAAAAAAATCTGAACAACAGCCTTCAGCCCTAGACCTTCCCTCTGACAGAGCCTACCCAAATGAGACAGAACCAGAAAACCAACCCTGGTAATATGATAAAACAAGGCTCATCAACACCCCCCAAAAATTGCACTAGTTCACCAGCAGTGGCTCCAGACCAAGAATAAATCCCTGATTTGCCTGAAAAATAATTCAGGAGGTTAGTTGTTAAGCTAATCAGGGAGGGACCAGAGAAAGGCAAAGCCTTATGCAAGGAAATCCAAAAGTTGATACAAGAAGTGAAGGGAGAAATATTCAATGAAATAGATCGCTTAAAGAAAAAACAATAAAAAATTCAGGAAACTTTGGACACACTTTTAGAAATGCAAAATGCTCTGCAAAGTCTCAGCAATAGAACTGAACAAGTAGAAGGAAGAAATTCAGAGCTCAAACACAAGGTCTTCCAATTAACCCAATCCCACAAGGACAAAGAATTATAAGAAAATATAAACAAAGCCTCCAAGAAGTCTGGGATTATGTTAAATGACCAAACTAAGAAAAATCGATGTTCCTCAGGAAGGAGGCAATTCTAAAAGCTTAGAAAACATATTTGGGGGGATAATCGAGGAAAACTTTCCCAGTCTTGCTATAGACCTAGACATCCACATACAGGAAGCACAAAGAACACCCGGAAAATTCATCGCAAAAAGATCTTCGCCTATGCACATTGTCATCAGGTTACCCAGAGTTAAGATGAAGGAAAGAATCTTTTTTTTTTTTTTTTTTGAGACGGAGTCTTGCTCTGTCCCCCAGGCTGGAGTGCAGTGGCGCAATCTCAGCTCACTGCAAGCTCCACCTCCCGGGTTCACGCCATTCTCCTGCCTCAGCCTCCCGAGTAGCTGGGACTACAGGCGCCCGCCACCTCGCCCAGCTAAGTTTTTGTATTTTTAGTAGAGACGGGGTTTCACTGTGTTAGCCAGGATGGTCTCGATCTCCTGACCTCGTGATCCGCCCGTCTCGGCCTCCCAAAGTGCTGGGATTACAGGCTTGAGCCACCGCGCCCGGCCCAGCCAAGAATTTTGTATCCAGTGAAACTAAGCATCATATATGAAGGGAAGATACAATTGTTTTCAGACAAATGCTGAGAGAGAATTCGCCATTACCAAGCCACCACTACAAGAACTGCTAAAAGGAGCACTAAATCTTGAAGCAAGTCCTGAAAACACATCAAAACAGAATCTCTTTAAAGCATACATCACATAGGACCTGTAAAACAAAAATACAAGTTAAAAAACAAAAACAAAAAACAAAACTAAGTACGCAGGCCAACAAAGAGCATGATGAATGCAATGATACCTCACATTGCAATACTAACTTGAATGTAAATGACCTAAATGCTCCACTTAAATGATACAGATGGCCAGGCATGGTGGCTCACACCTGTAATCCCAGCAGTTTGGGAGGCTGAGGTGGGTAGAGAGAACGTTGAACACCTGAGGTCAGGAGTTCAAGACCAGCCTGACCAACATGGTGAAACCCTATCTCTACTAAAAATACAAAAATTAGCCAGGCTTGGTGGCACACACCTGCAATCTCAGCTACTTGGGAGGCTGAGGCAGGAGAATCTCTTGAACCCAGGAGGCAGAGGTTACACTGAGCCGAAATCATGCCATTGCACTCCAGCCTGGGCAACAAGAGCAAAACTCCATCTCAAAAAAAAAAAAAAAGAAGGAAAGAAAAAAAGGTACAGAACAGCAGAATGGTTAAGAACGAACCAACCAACTATCTTCTTTCTTCAGAAGACTCACCTAACACGTAAGGACTCACATAAACTTAAAGTAAAGGGGCGGGAAAAGGCACTTCATGGAAATGGACAGCAAAAGAGAGCAGGGGTAGTTATTCTTATATCAGACAAAACAAACTTTAAAGCTACAGCAGTTAAAAGAAACAAAGAGGGCCGGACTCGGTGGCTCACACCTGTGTTTCTGGCACTTTGGAAGGCCGAGGTGGGTGGATCACCTGAGGTCAGGAGTTTGAGACCAGCCTGGCCAACATGGTGAAACCCCGTCTCTACTAAAAATACGAAAATTAGCCAGGTGTGGTGTTGCATGCCTGTAATCCCAGCTACTTGGGAGGCTGAGACAGGAGAAACTCTTGAACACAGAAGGCGGAGGTTGCAGTGAGCCGAGACTGCACCACTGCACTCTAGCCTGGGTGACAGAGCGAGACTCTGTCTCAAAAGAAAAAAAAAGAAAATTAGCCAGGCGTGGTGGTGCACGCCTGTAGTCCCAGCTACTCAGGAGGCTGAGGCAGGAGAATTGCTTAAACCTGGGAGACAGAGGTTGCAGTGAGACAAGATTGTGCCACTGTACTCCAGCCTAGGCAACATAGCAAGACAAGACTCTGTTTCCAAAAAAAAAGAGGAATGAATTAATGGCATTTGCAGTGACCTGGACGAGACTGGAGACTTTTTTTTTTGAGATAGGGTTTTGCTCTTGTTGCCCAGGCAAGAGTGCAGTGGTGCGATCTTGGCTCACTGCAACCTCCACCTCCCGGGTTCAAGCAATTCTCCTGCCTCAGCCTCCCGAGTAGCTGGGATTACAGGAATGTGCCACCACGCCTGGCTAATTTTGTATTTTTAGTAGAGATGGGGTTTCTCCCTGTTGGTCAGGCTGGTCTCAAACTCCCAACCTCAGGTTATCCACCCACCTCAGCCTCCCAAAATGTTGGGATTAGAGGCATAAGCCACAGCGCCCGGCCTCTGGAGACTATTATTCTCAGTGAATTAACTCAGGAATGGAAAATCAAACATTGTGTCTTCTCACTCATATGTGGAAACTAAGCTGTGAGGATGCAAAGGCATAAAAGAAAGACACAATGGACTTTGCAGGCTCAGGGGGGCAGGGTGGGAAGAGAGTGAGGGATAAAAGACCCCAAATTGGGTGCAGTGTATACTGCTCGGGTGATGGGTGCAGCAAAATCTCACAAATCACCACCAAAGACTTACTCATGTGACCAAACACCACATGTTCCCCAATAACCTATGGAAATAAAAAAAAAAAATTAAAAAGAAAGAAAGAAAGCTGTAGTGGATCAGACTGCCAGCAGACCACCAAACAGTGACCATGACCTTTTTTTTGGTGCAAGTTTGGCTTTGAGAAGGGCTTTGGAGCTTCTTCTTGGTCCAACCACTGAGCTAGTTATCACTAGTCATTGTATAAAATCCACTTTTCTTTTCTTTTCTTTTCTTTTTTCTTTTCTTCCTTTTCTTTTCTTTTCTTTTCTTTTTTTTTTTTTAAGATGGAGTTTCGCTCTTGTTGCCCAGGCTGGCTGGAGTGCAATGGCTCGATCTGGGCTCACTGCAACCTCCACCTCCTGGGTTCAAGTGATTCTCCTGCCTCAGTCTCTTGAGTAGCTGGGACTACAAGCATGAGCCACCACGCCTGGCTAATTTTGTATTTTTAGTAAAGACAAGGTTTCTCCATCTTGGTCAGGCTGGTCTGGAACTCCTGACCTCAAGTGATCTAAAATCCAATTTTTACTGTCATAATTTGATTGAGAAATGGTTCACCACTGTTGCATAGAATAAGCAAAGAGGGCACTTCAAAACAACAATTTTTTTTTTATTTTCCCTGAGCTCAAGAGGCACCCACTTATTGAGCTTTTTCACCTTTCCAATTTACTTCAAATGCCGAATGACCATAGAATGTTTGACGTTGAGTTCTTCAGCAGCCTCTCAGAGGCCATCCACCTCGGCCTCCCAATGTGCTGGGATTACAGGCTTGAGCCACCATGCCCAACCCATAACCACATTTATTTAAGAATGAATTCCAATATCAAATGGCAAATTCCAACAATGCAAAAACTGCAACTACTTTTGCACCTAGTGATTCAAACATCCCTAGGTCTGAAATGAGATTCAGTAAGGGGTTTAGAAGGCAATTGTGTTTCCTTTGATAAGAAGCTTTCTTAGTTTAGATAAGAGAATTTCAGAGAGAATCCCTCTGTGCGCTTTGGGGGATGGGAGGGGAGAAAGAATGAGACAAGATTAGAGGGTCTTTGATTCTGGGGCTTATTCCTGAGGCATTTAGATTTTCAGAAATACTCAGCATGCCCAAGTGCCATATTTTAGAGAATCATTTCTGCATTTCTGCATACGAACACTTTTCCCATATTCTGATGCCTCATCTTCCCCAGAGGATTCCTCTGCTGTGTCCCTGCTTAGCCTTAGTTTTTGTTTTTTTATAGGGCTGGCCTAAGACTGAGCTAGTGTTAGAAACAAGTTTTGGTGCCACAAAAGAAATAGCACTCGAACAGAAATTTTCTCAGCAAGGCAAATTTACTTCTGCAGAAGGGTGCAGCTTGCATCGGTCACTATCGCAAGAGCACATGGAGCAGGACAGGGCAGGCGTTTTTATCCCTAATGAAATAGGTTCCTACTGCTGTGTTCTTTCTTCGTTGACTGAGGTTGGACTGCACAGTCTAAACTAACCCAATTGGCTAATGTTTGAAATTGAACACAGCTTTCCAGGTGGGAAGGGGAAGGCTATCCATTAGGCATGTCTAGGCATATCCGAAGGCATATCAAGGCTTCTCAGGGCATGTCAGGGCACGGCAAGGGTGGGAAGGGTTAGTTAAGCACCGGTAACTATAGAAACTAGAGAAACAAAGAACCGGAAGAACAGGGTATTAAAACCTTTTGAAGAGGAATTTATCATCTCTGCAAATTTTCCCCTCTAGATTTTATAGTTTTTTCTCTTCAAAATGCCTTAGCATATCTCGGCTCTGTTGTTCTTCTTGGGCATCTAGAAGGAAGAGTTTATCTGAATAAGGTGGGGGTGAACTAAGGGAGGTTTTGGTGAGAGCCGTTTCTATAATCTTTGCACTAAACCACGAATACAGTATATGATACAGCATCCTACAAGAATGAGCACACCTATAACGATTACAAGGGAGGTGAGTACTGAGGTCATAATTCTTTTCCATTTTCCTAACATTTTTCCATGAGGCTTGTAAAGGGGTCATTTATTCTAGAATTTTTAGCTAACTAATTTGATAAGGAGGTAAGGCCTTATAAGGCTTTTGTTATTGTTCCATTGGGGATGATGTTATTAGGAATAAAAGTACAACATTGGACTCCAATCATGACACAAACCCCACCTTTTTCAGCTGATATCACGTCAAGTGTTATTCTATTTTCCCAGACCATTTAGCTGGTAAGGCCTAATTGTTCAACTATTCCTTTCATAGCATCTCTAGTATAATTTAACAAAGTGTTGTTGAATTCAGGATTTGAATTCATCTGGTATCCCTCATGGTACTCTGATAGGATCTATATAAACATGAGGATCAAAGGATCTGTGAGAAACATCTCTCTTTTTACAATATTCTGTTTTCAACTTTCTTGGTTGATGAAATGCCAAAGTGAAAGGGATAGCCAATTGAATTAGAGCATAAGTGCTGCTCCAGTTACTTGGCAGAGTACCCAGCAATAGTCCCCCGCAATACCACCACACATTTTCTTGGGGATGAACAAAGGCAGACTGATTGGTAAGCTCTTGAAAAGGCTTGGTTTCAATGAACCCTGTTAAGTCTCCAAGGAATTCTAACATATCCCCCTGCCGTGAAAGGCATGAGGTGAAGTTAACGTCAGGGGCTGGAGGTCTGATGGCCCTCAGGGCTGGCCCTCAGGGCTGACCCACAGGGCTCTTGACCTCAGGGAACAGCAGTGAAAGAGTCTTGCATGACTCATCGCCTCTGGCTGTGGGATTCTGGAAGAGAGCTACCGTACAGCTCACGCCCGGTCGGGAAAGGACCACCCAAGTGGAAAGGGGACAATTTGGGTCTCTGGTCTGCCTGTCGCACAAGCATAACAGTCGCTTTTGTTTAGTGTGTGAACAGAATATTTAATCCATTCCAGCCAAGCATTTGCGTCCTGATACCCTGTTTCAATTGCTATAATTTATTTTAAATCTTTAACCACTGCAACAGCTACTTTGGTTTTATCATTGGGTATATAATGAGAAAAGGTTTGGTTAGCAGAGAACTTAGGAGAGGGAGAAGGGGGTGCAGGAGGTAGGGAAGCAATGAAGCACATTTCAAAGGATCCTATGGGGTCCTTCCCCAACACTTCTGCTCCTATATCATAGAAATGGCTTAATGAAGGGGAAGAACTCTGGGGAGCAGAGAGGGTAATCTGCGCTGGATTACATTGGTTCAGCTGACAGTTGGGAAGGGTAATTCCTTTAGTAAAATGAGTATATGGTTTTAAGAAACTGCAAGTGCTAGCTGGGGCGGTCCACGCTTGTTCTTTAGTATTTCATAGAACATTAGACCAACTTCAGCAGAGAAGCTCTGCTCTAGGAGGACAAGATTCCCAGTTCATACTGGAATCTTTATCAAACTCTTCCCAAACTAACTTATCCCAGTTAACAAATGCCCAGTCTGAGGAGAGCCAGGAAGGACAGAGACACTTTTCTGAGGTGGAGGAGAGTTGCTTTTGACTTGACAACTCTCTGCCGGGTATAACAAGGCAAGCATCAAAGGTAATAGTTTGGGGTAAGCTTGACTTGGTTACATTAATGATAATGGGACTAACGATGATGGTGGGGCGGGGAGGAAAGAAATACAAAATAAGAGTGTTTTAACCCGCTTTAGACTTAGTTTGGAAAGAGTTGGTCCTGGAACAATGGTCCATGATTCTGGGAAGGGTGGTGCCCGCTTAACTTGAGTGTGATGAGTCCAGCCCTTCTCGGTGGTCTGAACTGCTGTCTCAGTTGTGAAGAGCATTAAATAAGGTCCTTCCCAAGTGGACTCGAGCTTCCCTTCTTTCCAACTTCTGATGAGGACGTGATCTCTAGGCTGGTGTTGGTGAACTGGAAATTCAAGAGGTGGAGTCTGGGCTAGAATGCCTTGAGTCTCAAGGGAGGAGGTGGCAGAAGACAGACCTAATATATAGTTTTTGAGAAACTGAGTGAGGGTTTTCTTACTCAAAGGCAAATAGGTTTCGGCTGTCCTCCGCTACTGGACAAGCCCAGCAGGCATCTTTAAAATCTATTACTGTAAACCACTGGTGGCTGTATGGTATCCTACTGATAATAGTATAAGGATTGGGAACAACAGGGTGTGTAGTTTGGACTATCTGATTAATAGCTCTAAGGTCTTGCACTAACCGATATGACCCGTCTGGCTTCTTTACAGGCAGTATTGGAGTGTTATAGGGAGACATACAGGGTTCAAGAAGCCCATCACAGAGAACACCTTTAATTATAGGTTTTAAATTTACCCTGGCTTCTAAAGGAATTGGGTATTGCTTTCTCTTTACTACTTCCCCAGGGGTTTTTAATTTAACATGAATCAGAGGAATCTGTAACTTTTCTCGATTCCTATCTTTTGACCATACCTTGGGATGAATGTGTTCTTCGTCTGCGGTGGTGAGCAAGTTTAGGGAGGGGAAGAATTTTCCATGATTGATTTGGAGGCCTAAGCCTAATTTTAGCATTAAATCCCTTCCTAATAGATTTGTCCCTGCTTCTGGAATTAACAGAAATTTGATACTAACTGATTGGTTTTTATATTTCACTTGTGTCTCCTACTTACTGGTTCCTTCTCTAAATCCGTATTTTCATTCCTGGGTGTTATGTCTCCCCAATCTCTCTCAGACCCTATGTCCTACCCAGGACAAAGCACTATTGGTTGGCCTAGCAGAGAGGAGCTGAGCCGCTGGCGGGAGTGTGCTGATGGTCCTAGTAGGCCCTGACTGCAGCCAGCCACACCATTGCAGGGACTCTGGTTGCTGTAAACACTGAAGGGCTGAAGTGGGGAATGCCGGGCAGAACAGCCCTCCAGAGTGGTCCCTCGGCCAACCTGTGCCAGCCACCCAGCTTGCAGCCGAACGTGCCCTTCTTTCTCTTTCCTCTCCAGCTTCACGGTCAAGCCGGGATGGGGTAAAATGACAAGCTTTTATCTACTTTAAACAGTCATGCCACACTGCCAACACAGTTTTCAAAGCATTATAGCCTTCAAAGAGATTCTTTCTTCCTTTTCTAATTTTAAGTTCCCAGGCTTCGCTTTTTGGTGCTCTTCATATGGCCTGGAAAGTGGGGGCCTAGGCTCTTTATAGGTTCTTGCCCCCTGAGTACTTTGCTGTATGGTGGACAGCAGAATTTTTGCCTTCTGATTTTGTTTTTTATGGTTTTTTCTTCCCTTCTTACATACACTTTTGAGCCTCCCTAAGAAGTTTACTCACGGGACAGTCTTTCCAATTTCCCATCTTTTGTAATTTCTTTGAAATATCCGTCCAACTGTTAGTAACAAAATGAAGTTTTAATATTCCCTGCCCAAGAGGATCCTCAAGATCTAGACCAGCATACTTTCTCATTCGTTCCTTTAATCCGTCTGAAAATTCTATGGCCCTTTATCTTTCCCTTGCTGTATATCAAATGCTCGGGTAAGATTCTGGGTTCAGGGTACTGAGTTTTTAATCCCTTTTATTACCATTTCCCTAAGGTCTTGTATATTTTCTTGGTGGGCTGCATTGTTCTTGTCCCACCAGGGGTCTTGGGAGGGGAATGTTGGATCTGCTACAGGAACACTTTGGCCAGGAGGGTGTTCACATTCCCAGGCTACCATAGCAGCTCTACCGATGATGCTTCTTTCTTCTGCTGAGAAGAGGTTGCCTAGCACGGACATTAGCTCAGCCTAAGTACATAACTGTGGTCCTAGAAATTGGTCAATTTGGTTTGCTACCCCATGAGGGTTGTCTAATAGTGGCGTAAGCTCTCTTTTTAGGTTTTGTACTTTTGAGCTGGTTGAAGGAGCATTTACAAAGCCAATGCCTCCTCCTCCTTGGGGCACCTCCTTCAAGGGGAAGAGAACTGGAGCTGATTCCCTTGAGGTAGAGGGGAAGGGGGAGTTTTTTTTACATTTTTTTACATGTCTCTATTTCACATTGAAGTCCCTTTAGGGAAGGGTACTCAGACTGGTAGTGAGTGGGCTCTTGGGATGATTCCCAAGAGGCAGGGTTAAAAGGATGGGGAACAATGGGGGAAGGAGAAGGGTCTGTCAGCAGCTGCTTGAGAGGGAGGAAAGTTAGGGGTGTTTAGTGGGGGAAGGTGATTTAGCAGGTCCCAAGGTGTAGATTGCTTGGGGTTAAGAGTTTCGGTTTCCTTAGGGGAGACATTCTCTGGCTTATGCTTATCTTTTAGTGCTTTTATGGGGTAGAGAAGAATAGGTCCTTGTCACCAACACAAGGCTTAATCTATCTCTTCTTGGGAAACTGGACTCTTGTTATTAACATGTTCTATTAGAATTGACAAATTCAATCTTCGTTTGACCCAAATTTTGGCCAGAAAACTGAGGGTTTGAGGACTGGTTCCTGGGTCCAAATAAAACTACGTATTTTATCATTTGTTGCTTTTTCTTAGGCTTAGTCCTTTTATCTTTCCAATACTTTAACATGAGACCTAGGGGACTATCAAGGGGAATATCATTGCTGTTAGGTTTATCCTTTTTACTCTCTGTCTTACTTGGGGTATTTCCCATCTTGATGGTTTTGGGGTGAGGCTTAACTTCCCCTACTGGACATTTTTTTGCCTTCTCTATTACTGTAGGTTTGTGTGAGGCTCAGTGCCCCCTACTGGATATTTCTCCCCATTCCTTTCTTCCAGAGGCTCAATGTCTCATATTAGGAATTTCTTGCCTTTCTTTTCTCAAGAGACTCAACCCTCGCTAGTGGGGGGCTTCTTGCACTCTTTTCCTTTCATTTCGCCCTCTCTGGCCACTTCCCTGAAGGGAATGTTGGGTCCCTCTTAACATTGGCAGGTCAGTTTAAACCCCTGACAGGACCCTCAAAAGGTCGCCAGATGAGGTGACCATGGAACCACAGATTGAACTCACTCACTCCACACACTAGTAGTGCTTATTCACACACTTTCAGCTTTCAAACTCCAAGATCTCCCAACAACCAAGGAAATATTTTGTCACCCCAGCGAGGTTTCTCTTTTTTTTTTAGAGACAGATTCTCGCTTTGTCACCCAGGCTGGAGTGCAGTGGTGCAATCTCAGCTCACTGCAAGCTCCGCCTCCTGGGTTCACACCATTCTCCTGCCTCAGCCTCCCGAGTAGCTGGGACTACAGGCGCCCGCCACCAAGCCTGGCTAATTGTTGTATTTTTAGTACAGACGGGGTTTCACCATGTTAGCCAGGATGGTCTTGATCTCCTGGCCTCATGATCTGCCCATCTCAGCCTCCCAAAGTGCTGGGGTTACAGGCATGAGCCACCGCCTGGCCCCAGCAACATTTCTTACCTTGGTCTGTGCACAGAGTTACCTGGTTGCCATGATATATGATGATATTTTTTATTTTTTCCCCCAAGTTGTTGGTCTGTTTTTTCCTGCGTTGCTGAGAGTCCAGGTTGATTCATCACACTGGGTGGGTCTCGATTCCTTACCCCTGAGGCCACCTCAATGAGGCAGCAGGGCACACATCCTCACAGGAGAGGACCGAACCCTTCCCCAGAGGAGAATGGGAATCCCGGACGAGCCCCCAGATTTGTTAGAAACAAGTTTCAGTGCCACAAAAGAAATAGCGCTTGAACAGAAATTTTCTCAGCACAGAAGTGTGCAGCTTGTGCCAATCATGATTGCAAGAGCACACCGAGTGGGGTAGGGCAGGGGTTTTTATCCCTAATGCAATTGGTTCCTACTGCTGTGTCCTTTCTTCATTGGCTGGGGTTGGACCCCACAGTCTAAACTGACCTGATTGGCTTGTGTTTGAAATTGAACACAGCTATCTAGGTGGGAAGGGGAAGACTATCCTTTATGATGCAAGGCATGTCTAAGCTTGTCAGGGCATGTCAGAGTGCAGCAAGGGCAGGATGGGTCATTTATAGCCTGGGTAACTAGAGAAACTAGAGAAACAAAGAACTGGAAGAACAGGGAATTAAAAACTTTTGAAGAGGAATTTATCATCTCTGACACTAGGAAGGTCAAAAGGCAGTTGACCAATGTCTGCATTAGTGATGTTACAACAGAAATGTGGGTGTACATCAAAAATAAAATTCTAAGTCCTCCAACTGACTGAAGGGAGTCCCCTCTCCACCAAGGGGACCCAAAGAAATCTGAAAAACTAGTTCAGGCTGTGACAGGAACAGGAGGTTTCAACTTGCCTCATTATACTCTCCTTCTCTTCCAATTCAGGCACAACTGACCAGCATTAACATTGAAACACAGATCATAAGACTGACAAAACAGATTATTTGTAGCAAGAAGACAGCAAATTCCAACCTGACTCTAGTATATCATCACATGACAAAGAAGGAAATGAAAGTATTTTACCTCAAAATATATTTCTTTGCCATACTTTGCGATGACCCTGCAAAGCCATATTTTGCAGGGAGAAATTTGCATCTGTGAAGAATCTCTGTTAATATAACTAAATTTTTTCCCCTTGCAGGTCCTCCCAATCCTGAAGAGAGTAACTGAGAGTTTAGCACCCTTTAAAGGTCTAAATAAGAAGCATTTGGCCAGGCACGGTGGCTCATGCCTGTAATCCCAGCACTCTGGGAGGCCAAGGCAAGTGGATCACTTGAGGTCAGGAGTTTGAGACCAACCTGGCCAACATGGTAAAACCCCGTCTCTACTAAAAATACAAAAATCAAACAAACAAATTAAAAAACACCATTTGCCATCTCTCTTTAAGGGTGACCACCTATGTAGACTTCATCTACATAGTAAAAACCTTGTTCTCCACAATCCCTGATCTTAATCCAAACAGTCCTTTCTATTGATTCCAGGTCTTTAGATAATCACTTCTTTTTCTGGGGAAGAGGGGTTGGAGGGAACAGGGTCTCGCTATGTTGCCCACACTGGAGTACAGTGGCATGATCATAGCTCACTGAAGCCTCAATCTCCTGGTCTCTGGTGAGCCCCCACCACCCCCAGCCTCATGAGTAGCTAGGACTATAGACATGCACCATGCTGGGCTAATTTTTTTTTTTTTTTTTTTTTTTAGTAGAGAGGGTTTCACCATGTTGCCCAGCCTGGTCTCAATCTCTTGGGCTTTAGGGATCCTTCCACCTTGGCATCCCAAAGTGCTGGAGTTACAGGCATATGCCAACATGCCTGGCTAGATAATCACTTAACTCTTTCAACCAACTGCCAATCAGAAAATCTTTTATTCTGGCTGGACACAGTGGTTAATGCCTGTAATCCCAGCACTTTGGGAGGCTGAGGCAGGTGGATTACTTGAGGCCAGGAGTTCAAGACCAGCCTGGCAACATGGCGGAAGCTTGTCTCTACTGAAAATACAACAACAACAAAAAATTAGCCAGGCATGGTTACACGTGCCTGCAGTCCCAGTTACTAGAGAGGAGGAGGTGGGAGGATCACCTGAGTCCAGGAGATTGAGGTTGCAGCGAGCCATCATCATATCACTGCACTCCAGCCTGGGCAATGGAGTAAGACCCTGCCTCAACAACAACAAAAAGAAAATCTTTGAATACACCTGTAACCTGTAAGCACCCCTTCCCCTGCTTCGAGTTTTTCTGCCTTTCCAGACTGAACTAATGTATACATCACATGTACTGATTGATGTCATCTGTCTCCCTAAAACATATACAACCAAGCTATAGCTCAACCACCTTGGGCACATGTTCTCAGGACCACTTGAGACTGTGCCTCAGGCCATCGTTACTCATATTTTCCTCAGAATAAACCTGTTAAATACTTCACAGAGTCTGGGCTAGGTGCGATGGCTCACACCTGTAATCCCAGCACTTTGGGAGGCCAAGGCAGGCAGATCACCTGAGGTCAGGAGTTTGAGACCAGTCTGGCCAACATGGTAAAACCACGTCTCTACTAAAAATACAAAAATAGGCCAGGCGAGGTGGCTCACGCCTATAATCCCAGCACTTTGGGAGGCTGAGGTGGGTGGATCATGAGGTTAGGAGATTGAGACCATCCTGGCTAACATGGTGAAACCCCATCTCTACTAAAAATACCAAAAAAAAAAAAAAAAAAATTAGCTGGGCGTGGTGGCAGGCACCCATAGTCCCAGCTACTTGGGAGGCTGAGGCAGAAGAATGGTGTGAACCCAGGAGGCGGAGCTTGCAGTGAGCCAAGATTGCACCACTGCCCTCCAACCTGGGCAACAGAGCAAGACTCTGTCTCAAAAAAATAAAAATAAAAATACAAAAATTAGCCAGGCGTGGTGGCAGGCACCTGCAATCCCAGCTACTCGGGAGGCTAAGGCAGGAGAATCACTTGAACCCAGGAGGCAAAAGTTGCAGTGAGCTGAGATGGCACCACTGCACTCCAGCCTGGGTGACAGAGGAGACTTTGTCTCAAAAAATAAAAAAATAAAAAAATTTACAGAGTTTGGCTTTTTTTTTTTTTTGAGATCGAGTCTCACTCTGTTGCCCAGGCTGGAGTGCAGCGGCACCATCTCGGGTCACTGCAACCTCTGCCATACAGGTTCAAGGGATTCTTATGCCTCAGCCTCTCCAGTAGCTGGGACTACAGGTCCATGCTGCCACATCTGGCTAATTTTTGTATTTTTAGTAGAGACGGGGTTTTACCATGTTGGCCAGACTGGTCTCGAACTCCTGACCTCAAGTGATCTGCCAGCCGCAGCCTCCCAAGTTGCTGGGATTACAGGCGTGAGCCACTGTGCCTGGCCAAGTTTGGCTTTTTTTGTCAACATAGGTACTCGGGTATATAAAAATATTATGGTAAGAAAACAAGCCAGGCACAGTGGCTCATGCCTGTAATCCCAGCATTTCAGGAAGCTGAGGTGGGAAGACTGATTGAGCATAGAAGTTCAAGACCAGATTGGGCAACATATCAAGACCTCATCTCTACAAAAAATACAAAAATTAGCCAGGCATGGTGGCACATGTCTGTAGTCCCAGTTACTTGGAGGCTGAGGTAGGAGGGTCACCTGAGCCCAGCAGTGAGCCATGATCATGTCACTGCACTCCAGCCTGGGCAGAGTGAGACCTTGTCTCAAAAAAGAAAAAAGGAAGGAAGGAAGGAAGGAAGGAAGGAAAGAAGGAAGGAAGGAAGAAAGGGAGGGAGGGAGGGAGGGAAAGGAAGGAAAGGAGAAAGAAAAAGGAAGGAAGGAAGAAAGAAAAGGAAGGAAGGAAGGAAGGAAGGAAGGAAGGAAGGAAGGAAGAAAGAAAGAAAGAAAGAAAGAAAAGAAAGAGAGAGAAATAACAAAGTATACTCAAATACTAAAAAGCAGTACTGCCATTTCTAGAGCCCGTCTGCCCCCAGCCTATTGTGAGAGGAGGTCAGCTTCCTGGGAGGCGTGTGTCAGGGCAGGGTAAATGGTCTGGCTGGCTACCTGGGCATTTCCTATTCCACATCCAAAGGAGGTTGCAGTGGCCCCTGAGCGTGTTTTTGGATGGCCTTGTTCCTGAAGGGGCTGGACTGCAACTCATGGCTTTGCTGCCCCCAGGTATGGTCAGTAGAAGCAGCCAGGCTGCAGGGAGCATTAGGGGATTTGTCATACAGAGCCTTGTAGGAGGAGCAGGGAATAGGCCTGATGTAAGTCTCTGAGCCTGGGGAAAGTGTCCACAGGGCTTCTATAGGACTGCAGGGCCTCTGTGTCCAGGAATGGGATCACATTCCAACTGTTGTGTGTACCTGAGGCCACAAGGCCACCAAGAGTCAAAAGGGACCAGGCTGAGCAGCTGAGAAGGTCCCTGGAATCTACAGGCATGGGTGTGAGACCCAGCCCTGCTGCCTGTCTGGGCTGTGCTGAGTCTTGATGCTAACTGATGTACCACTCACGGTGTGGCTGGCACTCAGCATGGTGAGCTCTGATAGCCCAGCCTTTCCTGCCTTCCTGGAAATCCCCAACCTCAGTGCTTCTGCTGTGCCTCTCTAGGTTATCCCAGGCTCGGCCCAATCACGTAACAGCCAATGGTTCTTCTCCAGCCTGACCTCCTCAGGAACAGCTTTGCTTTTCATTCACAGGCTCAGTGGACCCTGATGTTTCTAGGTAGCTGACCTGTTCCACCTGCCCTGGGCCCATGAATCCCACCTCAGTGTCAACCTATATGGCAGGCTCTTCAAACATGGCTTCCCAGGACATGAAGTCTTAATGTGACCTGGTAGCTCCAAAACAGAGCGTGTCTGGCCCAGTGTCAGACAGCTAACTAGTAGCAGAATTAGAAGAGAAACCAGGTCCCAAATTCCCAGGGATTAATCAGACATAGAGTGTAGGTATAACAACACTCCCTGCAAAGATGCCCACGGCCTAACCCCTGGATGGAATCTGTGGAGGTGTTACCTTCCATGGCAAAAGGGCGTCTGCAGATGTGATGAAGGTATGGACCTTGAGGTAGAAAGACAAGTCTACGTTATCCAGGTGGGCCCAATTCAATCATGAGTCCCTAAAAGTAGAGAACTTTTCCTGGCTGGGTAAGAGAAATGAGGTGGGGCCAGGCGCGGTGGCTCAAGCCTGTAATCCCAGCACTTTGGGAGGCCGAGACGGGCAGATCTCGAGGTCAGGAGATCGAGACCATCCTGGCTAACACGGTGAAACCCCGTCTCTACTAAAAAATACAAAAAGCTAGCCAGGCGTGGTGGCGGGCACCTGTAGTCCCAGCTACTCGGGAGGCTGAGGCAGGAGAATGGCGTAAACCCGGGAGGCGGAGCTTGCAGTGAGCTGAGATCCAGCCACTGCCCTCCAACCCAAGCGACAGAGTGAGACTCCATCTCAAAAAAAAAAAAAAAAAAAGAGAAATGAGATGGAAGAAAAAGGCTGACGACAAGGAAGGTTCTACTCAAGCTAGGAGGAATGCAATTAGCCAGCCTCCCCAGTTTTCTCCAGAATTTGAAAATGATATAGAAAGAAGAACAGAAGGAGCTAAAGCTGAAAAGCCTGAGCCCCATGACAGCCATAGGAAAGCTAAGCCATGCATTGGCTGAAGCCATAAGAAGCAGAAGTGCAGTGTAGAGTTTCCAGGGACAACCAGCGGTCAGGGGCAGCCTGCAACAACTGACACACAGAGGCCAAGTCACCAGGGGGTGGGTGGGAGATGGACGAACTTCTCTTGGTAAGCCAGAACAGCCAGCTCACCCAGACCATGTTGCTGATGGGGAGCCTTGTGGGTCCTCACCTACAGCCTACAGAACAGCTGCCCTATCATCAGATGTTACCCTCCTCTTGGTGTATTCGTTTTCTATTGCTGTGTAACAAGTTACCACCAACAACAGCTTAAAACAATACATATTTATTAAGTCACAGTTGCTGTGGGTCAGGAGTTCAGGCATGTCTTAGCAGGTCCTCTGCTTAGGATCTCATGAGGCTGCAACTAAGGTATCCACTGGGCTGTGTTACCATCTGGAAGCTCGACTAAGGAAGAATCAGCGTCCAAGATCATTCAGGTTATGGCAGAATTCATTTCCTCGGTGTGTAGAACTGAGGGCCCCAGCTTCTTGTAGGTGTGTGGCTGGAGGCTGCCCTCAGTTCCTAGAGGTTGCTGTAGTTCCTGCAGGCTACCTGCAGTTCACTGCCAGGTAGGCCACATGGTTGCATCAGACCAGCAAGGACAGTCTCTAGACAGAGTCTGGTAGCAAGACAGAGTTGTGTGTAGTCACACATTGCTTAACCATAGGCGTACATTCTAAGAAATGGATCATTAGGCGATTTTGTCATTGCGCTAGCATCACAGAGTATACTTACACAAACCTAGCTGGTACAGCCTACTACACATTTAAGCTACGTAATAGAGCTGATTGTCCCTAGGCTACAAACCTGTACGGCACATTACTGTACTGAATACTGTAGGCAATGGTAACACAATGGTAAGTGTGCATCTAAACATAACTAAACATAGAAAAGGTACAGTTAAAACATGGTATAAAAGATTTAAAATAGTACACCCGTACAAGACGCTTACCATGAATGGAGCTTGTAGTTGCTCTGGGTGAGTCAGTGGGTGAGTGGTGAGTGAATGTGAAGGCCTAGGATATTACTGTACACTACTGTAGGCTTTTTTTTTTTTTCCAAACAGAGATGGGGGGGTCTCGCTATGTTGACCAGGCTGGTCTCAAACTCCTGGCCTCAAGTGATCCTCCCATTTTGGCCTCCCAACACTGCTGTAGGCTTTATAAGCACTGTACACTTAGCACTAAATTTACAAAAAAATTTATTTCTCCAATAATAAATTAATATAGGTTCACTGTAACTTTTTTACACAAACACATTGTATGGCTGGACAAAAATATTTTATTTCTTTTATTTTTTTGAGATGGAACCTTAAGCTGTCGCCCAGGCTGGAGTGTAGTGGCACGATCCTGGCTCACTGCAAACTCCACCTCCCAGGTTCAAGTGATTCTCCTGCCTCAGCCTCCTAAGTAGCTGGGATTACAGGCACTAGCCACCATGCCTAGCTAATTTTTGTATTTTAGTAGAGACAGGGTTTCGCCCTGTTGGCCGGGCTGGTCTTGAATTCCTGACCTCAAGCGATCCACCCACCTTGGCCTCCCAAAGTGTTGGGATTATAGGCATGAGCCACCACACCCGGCCATCTTTCTTTATATCCTTATTCTGTAAACTTAAAAAAAAATTTTTTTTTGAGACAGAGTCTTCCCTGTTGCCCAGGCTGGAATGCAGTGGCGCAATCTCAGCTCACTGCAACCTCTGCCTCCCAGGTTCAAGAGATTCTCGTGCCTCAGCCTCCCAAGTAGCTGGGATTACAGGTGCCTGCCACCATACCTGGCTAATTCTTATATTTTTAGTACAGATGAGATTTTTTTTTTTTTTTTGAGATGGACTCTTGCTCTGTCACCCAGGCTGGAGTGCAGTGGTGCGATATTGGCTCACTGCAACCTCTGCCTCTCGGGCTCAAGCAGTTCAAGCAGTTCTCTGCCTCAGCCTCCCAAGTAGCTGGGATTACAGGCGCCCACCACCACACCCAGCTAATTTTTGTATTTTTAGTAGAGACAGGGGTTTCACCATGTTGGCCAGGCTAATCTTGAACTCTTGACCTCATAATCCACTTGGCTCGGCCTCCCAAACTGTTGAGATTAGAGGTGTGAGCCATCGTGCTCGACCAAGGTTTTGTTTTTTTAGTGGAGCCTCACCACGTTGGCCAGGCTGGTCTTGAACTCTCAACCTCAGGTAATCCGCTCCCTTCGGCCCCCCAAAGTTGCTGGGAATATAGCCATGAGCCACTGTGCCTGACCTATAAGCTTTTAAAATGTTTTATTTATTATTTTTTAAGTCCAAACCTCACTAAGCCCTTTTTTTTTTTCAATTAAAAAAATTTTTTTCAACTTTTTTTGTTAAAAACGAAGACATGAACACACACATTAACCTAAACCTACACAGGGTCAGGATCATCAACATCACTGTCTTCCACCTCTACATCTTGTACCACTGGAAGGTCTTTAGGAATAATAACAACGCCTTCTTCTGGAATACTTCCTGAAAGACCTGCCTGAGGCTGTTTTACAGTTAACTTTTTTTTTTTTTTTTTTTTTTGAGAGGGAGTCTCACTGTGTTGCCCAGGCTGGAGTGCAGTGGTGCAATCTCTGCTCACTGCAACCTGCACCTCCCAGGTTCAAGTGATTTTCCTGCTTTAGCCTCCCGAGTAGCTGGAATTGCAGGCGCCACCACCACACTGGGCTGATTTTTTATGTTTTTAGTAGAGATGGGGTTTCACCATGTTGGCCAGGCTGGTCTCAAACTCCTGACCTCAAGTGATCTGCCGGCCTTGGCCCCCCAAAGTGCTGGGATTATAGGTGTGAGCTACTGTGCCAGGCCTACAGTTAACTTTTTTAAGTAGGAGTACACTCTAAGGTCACAATAAAAAGTATAATGCAGTAAATACAGAAACCAATAATATAGTCGTGTGTTTTGTTTTACTTTGTTTTGTTTGGAGACAGAGTCTCTCTCTGTTGCCCAGGCTGGAGTGCAGTGGCACCATCTCAGCTCACTGCAACCTCTGCCTCCTGGGTTCAACCAATTCTTGTGCCTCAGCCTCCCAAGTAGCTGGGATTACAGGCCTGTGCCACCATGCCCGACTAATATTTGTATTTTTAGTAGAGATGGGGTTTCGTCACGTTGCCCAGGCTGGTCTTGAACTCCTTTCCTCAAATGATCTGCAAGCCTTGTCTTCCTGAAGTACTGGGATTACAGGTGTGAGCCACTGCGCCTAGCCAATATAGTCATTTATTACCATTATCAAGTATTATGGACAATACATAATTGTATATTCTATACTTTTATACAACTGGCAGAGCAGTAGTTTTGTTTGTTGTTTTGTCTTTTAAAATAGATATGGCAGCCGGGTACACTGGCCCACGCCTATAATCCCAGCACTTTGGGAAGCTGGGGCAGGCGGATCACCTGAGGTCCAGAGTTCAAGACCAGCCTGGCCAACATGGTGAAACCCATCTCTATTAAAAATACAAAAATTAGCCAGGCGTGGTGGTGTGCACCTGTAATCTCAGCTACTCGGGAGGCTGAGACAGGAGAATCCCTTGAACCCAGGAGACGGAGGTTGCAGCGGTTGCGGAGGTTGAGCCGATATTATGCCACTGCACTCCAGCCTGGGTGACAGAGTAAGACTGTGTCTCGAAAAAAAAATTAAAATAGATATGGCATCTCACCATGCTGCCCAGGCTGGTCTCAAACTCCTTGGCTCACGTGATCCTCTTGCCTCGGCCTCTCAAAGTGCTGGGATTCCAGGCATGAGCTACCGCACCTGACTCAGTAGTTTTGTTTACACCAACATTACCACAAATACATGAGTAATGCTTTGCACTACACATTATGACAGCTAGAAGGTCACTAGATGACAGGACGTTTTCAGCTCCATTATAATCTCATGAAACTAGTCATATATGCAATCTGTCCTTGACCAAAACATTGCTATGGACCACATGCTTGTATAAGTTAACATGGCACAGGAAATGCCATCCCACCACCTCCGCCATTTGCCATTGGTTAGTAGAAAGTCACAGGTCCTACCCACACTCAAGGCAAAGGAATGATCTCTTTGCTTTGGTTCCTACATAAGGGTAGGACCACTGGGAAGAGATCATCGGGGGCCATCCTAGAGTCTTCTGCCACACCTGGCATAGGTGCTGCTGGGGTGGGGACAGCGGTATAGAATGGGATACCAGGAGGAGAGAGACGCTGAGTTTGCCTGGGGTAATAAACAGATGGAAGTTATAAAAACAATGGATATTGGCAAGTTCAAAAGCAACACATCCTTTATGTGCATAGCTCATTTAATCCATACAACAAGCTGGAGATAAGTAAGGGTATGCTCCTGTTACACGAGTGACCTGGAAGACACTAGGCTTTCCCTGACTGGGAGGTTGAGTCAAGGGGAGGATTTGGACAGAGGGCAACTGCGAAGAGTCAATATCATTAGACTGCTCATGCAGTGACTAAGTGAGAACCATCTGGGCCCAGTGGTAAAGAGGCCCACCAAAGTGTAATCACCTGGCTGACTCTGGGCACACTGCCTATGAGTTAGCCCTGCTCCACAAGGAGCAGCACTGTTCAATAAAAAGTGGCAGGCTACCGCCACCAGTTTGCCCTTGAATTCTTAAAAATAATTTTTTTTAAAGAGAAAAAAAAATGCAACAAAGTGTTGGATCACCCAGTAGGTTCTTCCTGTCTGCTGCACAGACAAAACTCAATCCACTGAGACTTTGGCATTGCAGCAGAGAAAGTGTTTAATTGACAGGAGGCGGGCAACACGGAAGAACTAGAGTTATCACTCAAATCAGTCTCCCTGAAGGCTTAGAGCTTAAGGTTTTTATGAACAAATTGGGGAGCAGGGGGATAGGGAATGAGTGCTACTGATTGGTTGGGGATGAAATCATAGGGGTGTGGAAAACATTTCTTATGTGCTGAGTCGGCCTCTAGGTAGGGCCACAGGACCAGTGGAGCCATGAGTCACAAGTTCAAATAGGATCAGTATGAAAGATACCTCAGAAAAAAACAATCCTTACAACAGTGATGCTATCTACAGGAGCAATTGGGAAAGTCACAAATCTGAGACCTCTGGCCACATGTCTCCTGAGCAGTAAGGGATTATAGAAACTGACTACATTTTAGCGGAGTTCAGGCCCCTCTCATAATCCTATTCTTGTGGCCTTTCGTTGGTTTATAAAGGTGGTTTTGGTCCCCAAGCAAGGAGGGGGTTAGTTTTAGAAAGGGACTATTATCATCCTTGCTTTCAAGTTAAACTATAAACTAAATTCTGAAACGTAGCTTGGTCTATACCCAGGAATAACCAAAGACGGCTTGGAGGTCAGAAGTAAGATGGAGTCAACCATGTTAGATATCTCTCACTGTCATGATTTTGCAAAAGTGGTTTCAATCACATCACCAAGTCTCACGGACCATTCGCTGACATCTGACTGACTTCCACAGAACACTCACATGGAGAACCTGTCTGCTTTGTTGGCAGAAAACAGTAGTTATTTACTTTTCTCTAGAAAATCACTGAGCAGATATGATGCCTATGGTATCTTTGCTTAATCTATTCAAAAGATCATCGGTGGACAACAGTTTTTTTTATGTTTATTTTTTGAGACTGAGTCTTGCTCTGTCGCCCAGGCTGGAGTGTACTAGTGCAATCTTGGTTCACTGCAACCTCCACCTCCCGAGTTCAAATGATTCTCCTGCCTCAGCCTCCCACGTAGCTGGGATTACAGGCATGTACCACCACAGCCAGCTAATTTTTGTACTTTTAGTAGAGATGGGGTTTCACCATGTCAGACAGGCTGGTCTCGAACTCTTGACCTCAAGTGATTCGTCCGCCTCAGCCTCCCGAAGTGCTGGGACTACAGGTGTGAGCCACCACACTTGGCCAATTTTCAAGAACCATTTTCAAATACTAATAAGCTCCTGAAACTGGCGTAGAGCTTCAATACTTGAGGAGTGTGGAAGGTTCAGTCTGGCTGGGGCACAAGGTGTGTTTTCTGCACAACAAGCTCAATTGATGGGAATTCTAAACCCTAGTGATAAAAGGTGGGTGAAGCACCTGTTTTCCTTTAAGTGTCCACTATGTGTGAGACTAGAGACATGGATGAATAAAGCTGTAGCTACTGTCCCAAGTAACTCAGGAAAATTCCGATTTCAATCATATAGTAGCACCGACGTATTTGTGATTATATTTAGCAAACATTTATTGAATGCTTCCTGGATCTAAAACCCTGTTGACAGGAGATATAAAGACAAATAATTTCTCTCTCCGCCTACTCCAGGAGGAATATGGGCAGACACAGATCAGTGCTGTAAGAGAGGTACTGAGGAAGTTCTATGGAAGTATTCTAAAGGGTGGGGAAAGGAGAGGAATTGGAGGAAGGCTTCTTGCAGAAGGGAAACGATTTTCTTTCCGATTGAGCATTATAGAATTGGCAGAACTCTTCTAGATGATTGCTGAGCATCCTAGCCTATTAGAAGGCACTTCAAGCCAGAGCAAAATGCTGGAAGCCAAACTGCGCAGATAACTAGTAGAAACTCTTGTTGGCAGAGTATCCAGTTTTTGGAGAGGTAGGAAGGACAAAATTATTAAGGCCTTTGGATACTGGGCATAGGGATTTGGAATATATTCTGAAGATATGGAAGCATTGTGGATGGGAAGGATAGATCCAGATTAGTGATTTAGAAAAAGAATTCTGGAGGACATATTGGGTGTAGGAAGAGATTTCAGTGGGGGCAGCAGCATTGCTGCAATTCAGATAAGAAATAGTGACAGCTTGAGCCACAGCTATGGAAACAATAGGAAAGGAGGCAGAGGTGCATATCAATGTAATATGGCAGCTGTGGGAGATGGAAGAGTGTGAAACGACATATACGAAGCCGAAGACAGAAAGGATGGTGATGCCAGTAAGTAAACCCAGGTATCAAGGGGAGTACATAGGTGAGGCAAATCAATAAAAGTGTTTAATACATTAACTTTGAGGGGCTTGTAAGACTTCTGTGTGGATTGGCCCATGAGGTGGAAATACAGGTATACAACTCAGAGTAGTCACTTACGCACAGGTAACATTTTCAAAGATATTTGAGGCTGGGTGTAGTGGCTCATGCCTATAATGCCAGCACATTGGGAGGCCAAGGTGGGCAAATCACTTAAGCTCAGGAGTTCCAGACCAGCCTGGGTATATGGTAGAACCCTGTCTCTACAAAAAAAAAAAAAATATATATATATATATATACACACACACACACACACATAGGTATATATACACATATATATATACACAGACACACACACAACTCTATCTCAAAAATACATATATTATATATATGAATATATATAAATATAATGAATATATAACATATATATTATATATGAAACATGAAACATATATATGAATATATAAATATATATTATAACATATATGAAACATATATACATAAAACATATATTATATATGAATATATAAATATAATGAATATATATTGAAACATTATATATGAAACATATATGAAACATATATACATAAAACATATATATTATATATATGAATATATAAATATAATGAATATATATAAATATAATATATATTATATATGAATATCTATAAATATATTCATATATATAATATATATATTTTTGAGACAGCGTTTCGCTCTTGTTGCCCAGGCTGGAGTGCAATGGCTCGATCTGAGCTCACAGCAACCTGCACCTCCCGGGTTCAAGTGGTTTTCCTGTCTCAGCCTCCCGAGTAGCTGGGATTACAGGCATGTGCCACCATGCCCAGCTAATTTTGAATTTTTAGTAGAGACAGGGTTTCTCCATGTTGGTCAGGCTGGTCTCAAACTCCCGACCTCAGGTGATCCACTTGCCTCGGCCTCCCAAAGTGCTGGGATTACAGGTGTGAGCCACACGTCCGGCATATATATCCATATATATATATCCATATATATATATATCTCCATATATATCCATATATATATACACACACATATATATATATATATATATTTTTTTTAAACTAACGGTGTGGTGGCATGCGCCTGCAGTCCCGGCTACTCAGGAGGCTGAGGCAATAGGTTAGCTGAGGCCAGGAAGTCGAGGCTGCAATGAGCTATGATCACGCCACTGGACTTCAGCTTTGGCTGAACTGAGACCCTGTCTCAAAAAAACACAAAAAACAAAAAGGAAGACATTTGAAACTGTGGAAACACATTAAACCATTTAGGAAGGCAGTATAGCATTTGAGTGTTGGAGCCCTGAAGAATGCTGTATTTATGAGAAAGAGGAGGTATAACGGAGCTTGAGATAGGAGTAGAAGCAGGAGACACCCTGGTTCTAGAGGCCAAGAGAAGACAAGAGGAGGAGTTACTACTGGTCAGTAAATGAGATGAGCTGTAAGCGAGGACCGATGAGTCTGAAGTTGAGTAGGTGTTGGCCACTTTTGGGGAGCAGTCTGAGAAGAGTGGCAACTCCAAAAGGGATAAGGACTGCCTAGGCAGAGACGAGGCTGATCACAGCAGTCACTCTTTAGAAGTTTGAGAATGAAGGGAAGAAGGTGGAAAAGGAAAGTGGCTTCAAAAGGAGGAGTATCTGAGACTCATCCCTGGGCTATAGCCAGGAGCTACTCTCTTCTAACCAAACAGTTGTCTTACACAGCTGTGCATGACAGCAAGAGAGGGGGTTGAGCCCCATTTATTTCCTAATCACAAAACTCCAGGCCTAAACTACCATCTGGTAAGAGAAGAGGGAGACTTAATCTCTTATCAGATGCAAATGTGGCCTCAAAAGATATGGCTATGTCTTCTACAGGCGCATAAACTCCAACCCTGAACCCCAAACAAAATGACAAAATAAAACTGCCCCCTTCAGCGCCTTCACAATCTGGAAAGTGCGCGCAGGTGCGCCCCGGCCGCCCGGAGTCCTGCATCCTGCCGGCCTGCTTTAACAGAGCCGCGCCCGCGCCGCGCCTGGCGGCTCCCGCCGCGCGTAGGCTGTGCCGACCGCGGTCCCCGGTGGGGACACCGAGTCCCACTCGCGGCGTAGGGAGGCGGGCACCGTCACGACACTGGTCCGGCCCGCGGATCCCTTGGCCGCCGCAGTTGGCCTCCATTACCCTTTCCCGCGCCGCGCCTCCCCGCAGGGAAAATGAAACCTAGTGCCCTCAGGTTGAGACACAGGGTGGGATCCACCGTCTTCTCACTTAGCCAAGAGAAAAGACAGAACCGACTTCAGACAGCAAAGGGGTGTGTTGCCCTGGCCGGGTCGCCTGCGGCCCCGCCCCGGCGCTCTCCACCTCCCTCGCGGCCCGCCCTCTTGGCTCCCGCGACTACATTTCCCAGAGGACGCCGCGGCTCCGAGGGGCGGGCCCGTCCGCTCTCCCGCTCACGACCACCGGCGACTGGCTGACTCGGCAGGGGGCGGGGCCTGCGCCAGCCAATAGACGGGAGGCTCGTTACGGCGGCGGAAGCAGCGGCGCTGGAGTGAGGGGTGGGGGGCAGAGTGCTAGCTCCCCGGCGGTGGCTGCAGGTCCGGAACCTGGGGACGTCGGCCCCGCAGACAGAGAGCGCGCGGGAGCGAGCTCAAGGCGGCGCGGCGGCCACTCGGCGCAGCACCCAGGTAATGGCGGGACGGGAGCCCGGGAGGGAAGGGGAGGAGATGAGGGGGCGGGGCGGCCGAGCCGGGCTGCAGCGTCCGTCCCGTTGCGCCTCCCCGGGGAAGGGCAGAGGATCCTCGTCTCCTGTAGCTCGGACCGCGGCTCTTTGGCGAGCTGGGCACGGCAGTTGGGCCGGCGACAGGGGCTGGGTGTCCTGTGGCGAGGAAGGGAGAGGCACCGGGAGGGGTGGGCTGACCCGGGCGTGGGGGCGTGGCGGACGTGGGCCTTGGCGGGGAAGCAGAGCGGTCGGGGGAGCGCGGGCGGGCGGGCGGCCCAGGGAGTTTGGCTCCTGGAGCAGTTTAAAGTGACTCTCCACATCCGGGCCCTGCGCCCGCCGCTTTCAGACCCTGGCCGAGGCGGGGCCTCCCCGCTCCCCGCCCCCCTCGCCGGGGGCGCCTGTCTTCCTCTGCCATTGGTTCAGCCTCGAGGGGTTTGGGCTGCCCCGGCCAGGCTCGCGCCTGATTGGCTGGCGGTCGGCGGGAGGGTGGGGCGGGTCCTGACCGTGTAGGTCGCTGTGGATTGGTCCTGGGCCTCCACTGACGCGCCGGGCGTGGGGCCAATGGGCGGGCGGGGGAGGCAGGGGCAGGTTCGGGGGAAGAGGACTGCGAGCACAGCGGCGGCCGGGTGTTGGGGGTGAGTGGGGCCAGCGGGGCTGGACAGCGGCGGGCCCCGGGCGCCGCCGCCGCGATCCCTCCCCGCGCCCCCCGAGCGCATCGCCGCCGCCGAGATGGGCCCTCCGCGGCACCCCCAGGCCGGCGAGCTAGAAGCGGGCGGTGCGGGCGGCGGGCGGCGGCTACAGGTAAAGAGGCACAGTGCTTGCCTTGTGGTCGGGTCCCCAGAACGCCCGTCCGCACCCCTATCCCGGAGACGGGGGTCTCGCACTCCGAGGTGTCTGGAAACCGGCGTCCTCCCATCTCAGCGGGGGCTTCGCGGTGGGGTGGGGTTGCGGGCGAATCAGGGGAGATCGCTTGGCTCCTGGGGGAAAAGTGGGGGACGATTTTAGGGAAGATGGAGAAGGTATAGGGTCCTCTGGCTCTGTGGGGGGTCTATGAAAGGGAAAGAAAAGGAAATCCGTAAATGGAGGCCTTTGCATAAAAGCATTGGAGAATTCCTTTTGCATCAGGTCTGAATGTAAAACATCCGATCCTTTCTTAGGGCTGGGTATCTTCCTCCGAATGTTCCTATGACATGCTAATCACAGTTCTGTTCACCTTGGTGTGAGGTTTGAGTGTTTCGAAGAGACATGCCATTTTCCATAAAACTTTACACAGAGAAATACACATGCATTGTGGTAATACCTGTCATGTGACGCTTGTACAGGATTCAATGGTGATTTTTTTAGCATGGCAATCCACAAGTATTTATGGAGGGTTATAGTACACGCCAGCTCCGTATAAACGATATTGGTAGAAAACTTAGGTAGTTTAGATAATGTCTGCATTTATATTGATCCTAAGGTATTGTTTTTAAATAGATGATGCAACATTTGCTTTTCCGAGGGACTGTCTCTTAGGTACTAAAGATGCTTTAATTTCTCAATATTGATTCAGATCTCAGAATCTAGTAATAACCATATAACTGTATGTACTACAGGTGGAAATGAGTTCTCAACAGTTTCCTCGATTAGGAGCCCCTTCTACTGGGCTGAGCCAGGCCCCTTCTCAGATTGCAAACAGTGGTACTGCTGGATTGATAAACCCAGCTGCTACAGGTGAGATATGTAATATTCTAATATATTTCTTCCAACTTTAGGAATATTGCCAGTTTTCTAACTTAAAAATTAGCAGATTCCTTCTAGGATTTTAGTAAATTCTTATTTCTTGAATTTGAAGAAAGGGTATATTACTATTCTAATTTAAACAAGGCTTTTTTTCTTCCTGTTTTAACCACTTCATTCACATAGTGTACACATGCAACTTATAGCAAAGCGTGCCTGTAAGAACTGTTTTTGAAATGCATTAATATATTCATGTTTAATTAATGTCCAAGAGTATAGCATTAGTGCTGTGAGGGAGCCCAGAGTTGTTTAAGGAACAGATCTTGCCTTTTAGGAGTTTATTATCAAGGAAAAGAAGTGGAAAACAAAGGATATGCGGTTTCCCTATGGTGTCTGTGGGGGATTGGTTCCAGGACCCACCTCAGATACCAAAATCCATGTTGCTCCACTTTGTGATGTAAAATGGTATAGTGTTTACATATTAGCTGTATCTATCCTCCAGTATACTTTAAATTATCTCTAGATTACTTGTAATGCCCACTACAACGTAAATAGTATGTAAATAATTGTTATACCGTATTGCTAAGAGAACAATGAGAAGACAAAAAAGTCTGTATGTGCTTAGTACAGATGCAACCATATTTTATTTTTCCCCCTGAATATTTAACATCCAAAGTTGGTTGCATTCACATCAGGGAACCCATGGATACAGAGGGCTGATTGCATACACACAGATAAGACTTGGTTTTTTGTCTCGTGCCCTTTGAGTGGTAGAAATCAGTGGTTCTCAGTGACGGGTGTTTGGGGAGGTGGTTTTTCCTGCAGGGGAATACTTGGCAATATCTAAAGACAGTTTGGTTGTGACAACTCAACAGTGCTATTGGCATCTGGTAGGTAGAGGCCAGGGATACTGCTTCACATCCTACAAGATAACAGGAAGCCCCCACAACAGAGAGGTATCCAGTCTAGTCAGCAGCGCTGAAGTTGAGGAATTCCTTCAAATACTCTTTTTCTCTACGTATTAAGTAAATATATGACATTGCAAAGTGGAATAAACTATTTTTTATTCCTTTTTCTTCACCACTCGATTCTGGTGTTCCTTACGGTAAATGATACCACTGTCTACTCATCGCTTAAACCAGTAGCTGAGGCTTTTTTCTTTTTTGCAACAGGGTCTCATGCGGTCATTCAAGCGGGAGTACAGTGGCATAATCACAGCTCACTGCAGCCTCGATCTTTTGGGCTCCCCAGCTTATTTTATTTTATTTTATTTTATTTTTTTGAGATAAAGTGTTACTCTGTGGCCCAGGCTGGAGTGCAGTGGCTCTATCTCAGGTCCCTGCGGTCTCTGCCTCCTGGGTTTAAGCGATTCTCGTGCCTCAGCCTCTGAGTAGCTGGGATTACAGGCATGCGCCACCATGCCTGGGTAATTTTTTTTTTTTTCTTTTTTATATTTTTAGTAGAGACAGGGTTTTATCATGTTGGCCAGGCTGATCTCGAGCTCCAGACCTCAAATGATCCACCTTCCTTGGCCTCCCAAAGTGCTGGGATTACAGGCATGAGCCACCACACCCAGCCACATGTTCAGCTAATTTTAAACTTTTTTGTAAAGAGAGGATCTCACAATGTTGCCCAAGCTGGTCTCAAACTCCTGGACTCAAGTAATCCTCCATTGTCAGCCTCCCAAAGTGTTAGGATCACAGGTGTGAGGCACTGTGCGGGGCTGGAGGCATCTTTAATTGCTCTGCGTTTTCTTTTTTTTTTTTTGGAGACGGAGTCTTGCTCTGTCGCCGGGGCTGGAGTACAGTGGCCGGATCTCAGCTCACTGCAAGCTCCGCCTCCCGGGTTTACGCCATTCTCCTGCCTCAGCCTCCCAAGTAGCTGGGACTACAGGCGCCCGTCACCTCGCCCAGCTAGTTTTTTGTATTTTTTTAGTAGAGATGGGGTTTCACCGTGTTAGCCAGGATGGTCTCGATCTCCTGACCTCGTGATCCGCCCGTCTCGGCCTCCCAAAGTGCTGGGATTACAGGCTTGAGCCACCGCGCCCGGCCTAGCTCTGCGTTTTCTTATGAGCTGCTGCCGTTGTCTGATGTTCCAGCCTTATTTCTTATTTTGCCTTCCTCCTGCCAACTTAGTTTTTTTTTTTCCCAATGGAGTTGAAGTCTTGCTATGTTGACCAGGCGTGTCTCAAACTCCTGGCCTCAAGGAATCCTCCCACCTAGGCCTCCCAAAATGTCTGGGATTACAGGTGTGAACTACTTACGTGGCCGCCAACTTAGTTTTTGTTGTAAATTTATTTTCTCTTTAGACTTGAAGTGACTTTAAGCTACTTTATGACTCCTGCTCAATGGTATCTACTCATATTTCTAAATAAATGATTAAAAAGTTCCCAATTTCATGACGTGGGGACTTTGCACATTTTTTTCCTTTTGCCATAGTCTGTCTTCTTCCTTTCCATATAGTTGCTTATTTGGCTAATTCCTTCTTTTTTCAGGTTTCAACTTAGATGTTATTTTCTCTAGAAGAAAATCATTATTATTCTGTAGCATAACAGAGACTTTATCTTCTACAATAACTCAGGTGGAGGATCTAGAAATAGAACCAGACATATATAGCCAATTGATTTTTGATAAAAGTGCCTAAGTAATTCAATAGGGAAATGATAGTCTTTTCTTTTCTTTTTTTGAGACGGAGTCTCGCTCTGTCACCCAGGCTGGAGTGTAGTGGCGCGATCTCAGCTCACTGCAAGCTCCGCTTCCCGGGTTCACGCCATTCTCCTGCCTCAGCCTCCCAAGTAGCTGGGACTACAGGCGCCTGCCACCGCGCCCGGCTAATTTTTTGTATTATTAGTAGAGACGAGGTTTCACCGTGTTAGCCAGGATGGTCTCGATCTCCTGACCTTGTGATCCACCCGCCTTGGCCTCCCAAAGTGCTGGGATTACAGGCATGAGCCACCGTGCCCTGTAAGTCTTTTCAGTGAAATAGTGCTGGAAGATCACAACAACATTATGGGAGGATAAAGGCCGGGCACAGTGGCTCATGCATGTTATCCCAGCAACATGGAAGTCCAAGGCAGGTGGATCGCTTTGAGCTCAGGAGTTTGAGATAAGCCTGGGCAACATGGCAAATCCCCATTTCTACAAAAAATACAAAAATTAGCCGGGGCCAGGCTAATTTTACAGTGGCTCATGCCTGTAATCCCAGCACTTTGGGAGGCTGAGATGGGTAGATCACCTGAGGCCAGGAGTTCAAGACCAGCTTGGCCAACATGGTGAAACCTGTCTCTACTAAAAATATAAAAATTAGCTGGGCGTAGTGGTGGGTGCCTGTAATTCTAGCTACTTGGGAGGCTGAGGCAGGACAATCACTTGAACCTGGGAGGCAGAGGTTGCAGTGAGTCAAGATCGTGCCACTACACTTCAGCCTGGGCAACAAGAGCAAGACTCCGTCTCAAAAAAAAAAAAAAAAATAGCCGGGTATGGTGGCTTATGCCTGTGGTCCCAGCTTCTTGACAGGCTGAGGCGGGAGGATCTCTTGAGCCTGGAAAGCGGAGGTTGCAGTGACCTGAGATCTTACTGCTGCACCCCAGCCTGGGTGACAGAGTAAGATCCTGTCTTCAGGGAAAAAAAAAAAAACAAGAACTCATAACTCAGTAGTGAAAGACAGACAACCTGATTTTTTTTAAATGGGAAAGTATTTGAGTAGATACTTCACCAGAAGAGCTAGATAAGTGCCAAAGAAGCACATGAGAAGGTGCTCACCATTATTAATCCTCCGGGCAGTGCAATTTAAAACTGCTGAGAAACTACTGCACATCCATTAGAAAGACCGAAATTACAGAGACTGACAATACCAAGCGTTGGTGTGGTTGTGGCACAAATAGAACTCACGCTTTATTGTTGGAAATGCAAAATGGCAAACCACTTCCAGAAACAGTTTGGCAATGTCTTATGCAGTTAAATATACACTTACCGCAGCACTGAGCAATCTCATTCTACAGGTGTTTATCAAAGGTAAATGAAAACGTGTGTTCGTACAAGGACTTATACTCACATGTTCATAGAAACTGTATTCATAATAGCCAAAACAGGAATCTCACCAAATGTGTATCAGATGGTGACTGGATGAGCAAATTGTTGTGTATCCATCCATGCAGTGGAATACTACTTGGCACTAAAAAGGACCAGACTACCGACACACACAACATTATGGATAAACCTCAGTAACGTTACACTAAGGAGAGATTCCGGATACATAGGACTCCAGATGGTATGACTGTGTTATATGAAATTCCGGAAAAGATTATATACCATAGTGACAGAAAGCAGATCAGTGGTTTCTGGGGAATAGAGGTGGCAGAGAGGGAATTGATTACAAAGAGGTATGAATGAACTTATTGCAGTAACAGGAAATGATCTGTGTCATGATTGTGTTATACCATTGTATACTTTTGCAAACATTTATCTAATGTTACACAAAGAATTAGTTAATTTTATGTGTAAATTGTACCTCAGTAAAGCTAATTGATTAAAGTGGACAAAAGATAAACATGCACTTCACTAAAGAAGATATATATGAATGGGCTGTGATCACATAAAAAGATGTTCAACATTACTAGTCGTCATGGGAATGCTAATTAAAACTACAGGGAGACACACACTACAACCCACTAGAATGGCTGTATATCAAACGTGAGTAAGGAAGAGGAGCGGCTGGAACTCGCGTATACTGCTAATGGGAACAGACAGTGCTACAGTCGCTTTGGAAATTACTTTGGCAAAGTTAAACATATACTTACCATTTGACCCAACCATTCTCCTCTTTGGTGTTACTGAGGATATTTGTAAAAAAATTATTGAACTTTTCTTGTAAAACGGTGGTGTTATTCTATGTAATTTATTCCCCAATGAAGAGGTTTTATAGATGAAAATTTTTAAAATTCTGAATGACCTGGGAGAAAAGTCAATATATAGCGAAAAAGAAAATGTATATCAGTCTTTTCTTTCCTCTCGGTTTTTTTTTTTTTTTTTTTTTTTGAGATGGAGTCTCGCTGTGTCGCCCAGGGTGCAGTGCAGTGGTGCCATCTCGGCTCACTGCAACCTCCACCTCCCGGTTTCAAGCAATTCTCCTGCCTCAGCCTCCCGATTAGTTGGGACTATAGGCGCCCACCACCACACCCAGCTAATTTTTATATTTTTAGTAGAGATAGGGTTTCACCATATTGGCCAGGCTGGTCTCAAACTCCTGACCTTGGGATCCGCCCGCCTCGGCCTCCCAAAGTGCTGGGATTACAGGCTTGAGCCACCGCGCCCAGCCTTATCAGTCTTTTCATCCAGCACTTGTACTTTTAGAAACGTTTTCCTGAAGAGATCTCTGGACAAGATTGTTGATAAAAGCAAAAATTTGGAAATAACCTAAAAGCCCATCAATGATACAGTGATTTTAAAAGCTATAGTACATCTATACAATAGAATCCCATTTCACCTTTTTTTTTTTGAGACGGAGTCTTGCTCTGTTGCCCAGGCTGGAGTGCACAATCTTGGCTCACTACAACCTCTGCCTCCTGGGTTCAAGCGATTCTTCCGCCTCAGCCTCCTGAGTAGGTGGGATTACAGGCAACTGCCATCATGCCCGGCTAATTTTTTTATTTTTGTAGAGACGGGGTTTCACCATGTTGGATGATGGTCTTGAACTCCTGACCTCAGGTAATCCACCTGCCTCGGCCTCCCAAAGTGCTAGGATTATAGACAGGAGCTACTGTGCCTGTTCCCATTTCACCTTTAAAAAATGCAGTATTCTCTACTCAGTCGTTCCACTCCTAGGTATATATTGAGTAGAAGTGATACATGTGTTTACCAGAAGACATGTACAGGAACATTACTAGCACTATTCAAAATAGGAAAAAACTGAAAACTATGTGAAGTGCCTCTTAAGAGTAAAATGGATAATTTGTACGTTGCTCACACGTCATACTATATACAGCCTTGAGAATGAAAGAGCTATAGCTGTGTACACTAACGTGGATGAATCTCATACCTGTAAGTTAAAGAGGCAAAGCACAATAGGGTGTATTTGTTATGAGTCTGTTTATATCAAGTTCAAAAACAGACAATACTAATCTATAGTGTTACAAGGTAGACGATTGCTTTCCTTGGGAGGATAGTGGCTAGAATAGGGCCAAACTAAGGGTCTCGGGGAGACCAATAATGTTTTCTGTCTTGAGCGGGGTGCTATTTACTCAGGTGTATTCAGTTTATGAAAGTCCATTGAGTTGCACAACTAACATTTGTGCACTTACCTTTGTGAAGATCATACTTCAAGGAAAAAAGTCAAATGAATAAAAACCCACCCAAAATTTAAAAGAGACGAGAACTGTCACCAGAACTTTAAGTGTTGGTGCCTTTGTGGGGTGAGTTTGGGGACAACTTTACTTTGTTTATGGTACTCCAAATAATTTACATTCTCTACATCAGTAAATATCTTTATACTCAGGAAAAAAAGAATATTAATATTTTGGAAAAATTATAGACAAATATGAGTTAATATTTTCACAAGCTCTTCTTTTATTACATTAGTATTGTTCTCTGATTTTTTTCCACTTAATTTTTTTTTTTGACGCAGAGTCTTGCTCTTGTTCTCCAGGCTGGAGTGCGGTGGCGGGATCCCCAACCTCCGCCTCCCGGGCTCAAGCGATTCTCGGGCCTCGGCCTCCTGAGTATCTGGGATTACAGGTGTGCACCACCACACCTGGCTATTTTTTATATTTTTAGTAGAGACAGGGTTTCACCATGTTGGCCAGGCTGATCTCGAACTCCTGACCTCAAATGATCTCCCCACCTTGGCCTCCCAAAGTACTGGGATTACAGGCGTGTGCCACCACGCCTGGCCTCCACTTAATTTTTAAATATTTAATTTTTAAATAGGCCAGGTGCGGTGGCTCACACTTATAATCTCAGCACTTTGGGAAGCCAGAGGTGGGAGGAACACTTGATCCCAGGTATTCAAGACCAGACTGGGCAGCACAGTGGAACTCTGTCTTCATAAAAAAATAAAAGAATTAGCCAGGGGTGGTGGCGTGTGCCTGTAGTCTAGCTGCTTGGGCAGCTGAGGCAGAAGATCACTTGAGTCCAGGAGTTTGAAGCTACAGTGAGCTGATATCCACTGTGTTCCAGCCTGGGAGACAGAGTGAGACCTTGTCTCAAAAAAATTTTTTTAAAAATTAAAAAAAAAGGCCGGGCGTGATGGCTCAAGCCTGTAATCCCAGCACTTTGGGAGGCCGAGACGGGCGGATCACAAGGTCAGGAGATGGAGACCATCCTGGCTAACACGGTGAAACCCCATCTCTACTAAAAAAAATACAAAAAAAACTAGCCGGGCGAGGTGGCGGGCACCTGTAGTCCCAGCTACTCAGGAGGCTGAGGCAGGAGAATGGCGTGAACCCGGGAGGCGGAGCTTGCAGTGAGCTGAGATCCGGCCACTGCACTCTGGCCTGGGCGACAGAGCGAGACTCCGTCTTAAAAAAAAAAATTAAAAAAAAAAAAAGTTTAATATGTTATGTCTTCTGATAGTCCAAAACACCAAAAGAAAAAGAGCATACAGTGGAAAATATGTCTCCTATCTCTGTCCTTAAGTTTTGAAAAACTCTATGTTCTTAAAGTTAGGAACTGTACTTAAAATATCTTTTTTTAAATTTTTTTTTGAGACGGAGTCTCACTCTGTTACCCAGGCTGGAGTGCAGTGGCGCAATCTTGGCTCACTGCAACCTCCCATCTCCTGGGTTCAAGCGATTCTCCTGCCTCATCTTCCCGAGTAGCTAAGATTATAGGTGTGTACCACCACGCCTGGCTCATTTTTTTGTATTTTTAGTAGAGACGGGGTTTCACCATGTTGGTCAGACTGGTCTGGAACTCCTGACCTCAAATGATCCGCCCGTCTTGGCTTTCCAAAGTACTAGGATTACAGGCGTGAGCTGCCGTGCCCAGACCGCCACCACCTTTTTTTTTTTTTTTTTTGAGGCAGAGTCTCACTGTGTCATCCAAGCTGGAGTGCAGTGGCACAATCATGGCTTGACTCACTGCAGCCTTGACCTCCCAGGGTTAAGTGATCCTCCTCCCTCTGCCTCCAGCGTAGCTGGGATTACGGGTGCGTGCCTCCATGCCCATTTAATTTTTATATTTTTTACAGAGATGGAGTCTTACTGTGTTACGAAGGCTGGTCTTGAACTCCTGGGTTCAAAGGATCTGCTTGCCTTGGACTCTCAAAATGCTAGGATTGCAGATGCGAGCCACTGCACCAGCCATACATTTTTTGTTTTGTTTTTTTTTGGAGACAGTCTTCCTCTCTCGCCCAGGCTAGAGTGCAGTGACGCAGTCTTGGCTCACTGCAACCTCTGCGTTTTGGGCTCAGGCGATCCTCCCACCTTAGCCTCCCAAGTAGCTGGGATTACAAAAAAAGGTGTTTTTTTGTGTTTTTTTTGTTTTTTATATTTTTGTATTTTTAGTAGAGTTAGGGTTTTGCCACGTTGGCCAGCACAGCGTAAAATATCTTT
The DNA here is from genome assembly GCF_008728515.1 of Papio anubis. NCBI lineage: Eukaryota > Metazoa > Chordata > Mammalia > Primates > Cercopithecidae > Papio > Papio anubis. The sequence continues at coordinate 2,275,765 of NC_044985.1, forward strand.
TTAATGTCAGGCTTTTATAACTTTTTAAGAAGATGTTTTAAATGAAATTGTCTTATACTCTGTATTGTACTTTTAACTATTTCAGCTCATTTTAGATGATTTTCAGGTAGTTTATTCATAAGGCTACAATATCCAGAATGAATTCTACATTCCACAGTTGTGGCTCTTCTGTCTGATGTCCATCAGGAGAATCCAGTGCCCAAATTGACCTTGTTAAGAAAACATCACAAGGAAGTGGCCACTTGGTCAGTCCTGAGATTTAACTTCAGGTGCCACTCTTGTTTGTGCCGCTATCTTACATTGGGAGACTGTGACATACTGTCTCACGTTTAATGTCTTTACTAGTCAATGATGAATCTGGTCGAGATTCTGAAGTCGGTGCCAGGGAGCACATGAGTTCCAGCAGCTCCCTCCAGTCCCGGGAGGAGAAGCAAGAGCCTGTCGTGGTAAGGCCCTATCCACAGGTGCAGATGTTGTCTACACACCATGCTGTCGCATCAGCCACACCTGTTGCAGTGACAGCCCCGCCAGCACACCTGACGCCAGCAGTGCCACTTTCATTTTCGGAGGGACTTATGAAGGTAATGGAGAGGGTTAAAACTTCACACTGAACCAGAGCTCAAGACTGGCTCATCTCTATAACAATTTGTACAAAATCTTAGGCTGTATCTTAGGATCGTATTTCATTTTTTCTTTATGACCTATGAGTTCAGCACCTCTCTGTAACTCAGCCCTGATTTTCTGCAGTGCCTCGTCTTGTGCTGCTGGGCCGTTGGCATCACAGAATCTTTGCTGTTATCCATTTTGATACTGATACTATTCAACCTATGGGCATGTTAAGTTAGATAAGGGACCCTCTTTTTTTTTTTTTTAAGCCAGTCAGATTTAGCAGTGGGGGCTTAATGACACTAATTTTTTTTTTTTTTTTTCTTTTTGAGACAGGGTCTTTCTCTGTCATCCAGGCTGGAGTGCAGTGGTGCAATCTTGGCTCACTGCAACCTCCACCTCCCAGGTTCAAGCAGTTCTCCCGCCTCAGCCTCCCAAGTAGCTGGGATTATAGGCACACGCCACCACGCCTGGCTAATTTTTGTATTTTTAGTAGAGACGGGGTGTCACCATGTTGGCCAGGCTGGTCTCAAACTCCTGGCCTCGAGTGATCTGCCCACCTTAGCTTCCCAGAGTGCTGGGATTACAGGTGTGAGCCACCACACCTGGCTGACAGTGATGTTGTAAGTTCTGATAACCCAGTATCATGGGACCAACTGGAGTAGCACTCTTCCTTAAGGTCTGTTTTAGCAACTGGTTAATTTGGGGGTTTCTGAGAATATCGCCTGTGCGTTACCTGGGGGTTCTGTTTCAGTTACTGGGAGTTTTGTTCAATCCACCCAGACTTGGGAGGCGGCATCATGTAGAAGAAAGGGTGTGGGCTGTGAGCCATACAGCTCTGGGCTTTGTTCCCAGTTCTTCTTACTGTGTGTGTGGCTTTGAGCAAGTCAGTTAGCCTTGCTTTGTATGTTTCTTTATCTGTGAAATAGAAATGCTAGTACTTCAGTGGAAACACTGTGATGCTAATAGATAAAATGTATAAAGCTTATGGCATCTTTCCTGGCACTCTCCAGGTTCGATTTGTGTACTCTTAATTCTGGATTGAGACGCATCACCAGTATGAGGCCATTGATATGTTTTGTGTGGTTTTCTGTTTGCAGCCACCCCCGAAGCCTACCATGCCTAGCCGTCCCATTGCTCCTGCTCCACCTTCCACCCTGTCACTTCCGCCCAAGGTTCCAGGGCAGGTTACCGTTACCATGGAGAGTAGCATCCCTCAAGCTTCAGCCATTCCTGTGGCAACAATCAGTGGACAACAGGTTTTTCTTCCTTTTAATTTGCTGATTTTCAACTGAAATGCCAAACTATTGATCATGATTTATTGAATGCTAGCAGTACATTAGGCACGGTAATAAAAAAAGATTAAACACTCACTGATAACCTGCAGGGGAAGGTAGTAGGTTTGAGAGAGAAGGATAACTGGGGGGAGTAGAAGCCAGTATCCATAGTGGTCATTTAGCTAGAATTTATTGAGCAGCTACTAGCTGCTCGATTTGACCCTCAGTGTGATGTATAAATCTGGATAAAACAGTCCGTGTCCTTGAGTCCGGAGTGTGGTTTGTGTTTGATTTTAGCGTCAAGAACAGCCTCCCAGGGGTAGTGGTGGGCAGTGCTTCTCTGTGGTTTCTCTGAGGAGAGCAGATGTGCCTCTTTTGGGGTACTGGTAGGTTACCTCAAGCAGCTCTCTAGTTGCAAACTTTTTTTTTTTTTTTGGGACAAAGTCTTACGCTGTCACCCAGGCTGGAATGCAGTGGTGCGATCTTGGCTCACTGCAACCTCCACGTCCCGTGTTCAAGCAATTCTCTTGTCTCAGCCTCCCAAGTGGCTGGGATTACAAGCGTGCGTCACCACGCCTGGCTAGTTTTTTTATTTTAATAGAGACGGGGTTTCACCATGTTGGCCAGGCTGCTCTCCAACTCCTGACCTCAAATGATCCGCCCGCTGTGGCCTCCCAAAGTGCTAGGGTTACAGGCATGAGCCACTGCACCTGGCCTTAGTTGCGAACATTTATTTTGAAGTCTTCTGTTTTAAGGTTTTTTTGTGAAATGTTGCAATCCTATTCTGCTGTGTACTTGATTAATTAAATATTTAAAATTTTTTACCTGGGGAAAAAAAATAAATCTAAAAACTTTCCCTTCACGTTTTCAAGAAAAATTTATATTCCAAAGAGGTGTACTGTGTTTTTTCCTTTTGTCATACGCTGAGTACTCTCAGAAGTACCAGAACCCTAAGCTGAGAAGCACTGTTCTCTGTGGTTTGGGAGAATGTGAGTAAGGGACATTTCAGGGTTGAGCTGAAGAACTGGTAGGGGAGCACCTGTTGGATGCTAACTGACATTTACTTAGAAACACAAAGCTTAAAGAATGGATGGATGCAGTGGTATGTAAAGGAAATTGTGAGAATGGGAAAAAATAAGCATTTGGCCAGGACAGAAAAAACAAGTGTGAAAGGTAATATCGCAGATGAGAGTTTCTAAAAGTAGACCTCAAAGTATGTTATCTGTTATTATTTGGGCCTGCAGCAGTTGTGGGGTCCTCATACTTCTCACATGCCTGTTAGCACAGTTCATTATACAGTACAGCATGTAAAAGTAGCTCAAGCTAAATGTCCTTAGCCCTTTCCCTTGGGATACTCACTATCTAAAAGAAAAAACCTGACCCACATTTGGAGGCAGGTGACTTCCTAGAGGCAATGGCTAAGACCAAACATGTGAAAATAACATTCTATCCTCTTTCTTTCAGGGACATCCCAGTAACCTGCACCACATCATGACTACAAACGTGCAGATGTCTATCATCCGCAGCAATGCTCCTGGGCCCCCTCTTCACATTGGAGCTTCTCATTTACCTCGAGGTAATGACTTGCAAGTTTTGTTCAAACTCTCAAAATGCCGTAGCAGATATCCATTTGGTAAAATATATCACACAGAATGTGTCTAGAATCAGCTTGTTAAAGTTGCAGGACAATAGTCTGCAGAATCGTGAACCAAGTAAACCTCTTTTATTTAAAAAGAAAAAAAGGCCAGGTGCTGTGGTTCATGTCTATAAACCCAACACTTTGGGAGGCTGAGGTGGTAGGTTCACTTGAATCCGGGAGTTCGAGACCAGCCTGGGCAACATGGTGAAACCCTGTCTCTGCAAAGATACAAAAAATTAGCCAGGTGTGGTGGCAAGTGTCTGTAGTCCCAGCTATCAGGAGGCTGAGATGGAAGGATGGCTTGAGCCTGGGAGGCAGAGGTTGAAATGAGTTGAGATTGCGCCGCTGCACTCCAGCCTGGGTGACAGAGTGAGAATCTGTCTCAAGAAGAAGAAAAAAAAATTGCAAGACAGTGGAAATAAACTTAGAGCAATCCATGTTTTTAGCATGGTTTAATATGTGCTTATTATAGTTGCATTACAAGTATGTATACTTAGGCAATTAAAATGTTTAATAAGGTCTAAAATTGTCCTTTATATTGAGGAACTCCCCAAGCTTTGATAATCTCAACATGGTCTTTATTATTATTAGACTGCTTATCTGCAACATGGTCTTCATTTTTAATACATAAGTCACAAATACTAATACTGAATATTTTTTAAGTTCAAAGATGATCTTTACCAAGTTTTTTAACTTACGTAACAATAAGATGATGATGATGGTTATTTTTTGAGACGGAGTCTCACTGTGTTACCCAGGCTGGTCTCAAACTTCTTGGGCACAAGCGATCTTCCCGCTTTAGCCTCCTGAGTGGCTGGGACTACAGGTGTGAGCCACCACACTGGCTAAGAGTAATTTATTTTTACACTTAAGTTCTAGTAGGTTGTGAGGTAATAAATGAGTTTTGACTAGAAAATTTTACCTTTTATTGGAGAGTGTGAAACAGTTGGAGATGGTTGGCAAAATCAAGTTAGCACACACAAGACCAGGTTTGCTTGGTTATAGCATAACTCAGTGTTTCTCCAAATGTGGTCCACAGACCCACAGGGGGTCTGCTGGGTGAAAACTGCAGGGTTCGGGTTAGGGTTGAGGTTAGGGTTCATAATGTGTCCCTTTCGCAATGTTGACGTCTGCTCTAATGGAACAAAGACAGTGGAAGGCAAAGTACCCGAGCCCTCGTCAGAGCTGAGGCGGTGGCATCACGCTGCTGTTCACTGTGTGCTTTACCGCTGTGCACACTTGCAGTTACCAGAAACAAAAAGCAGCAGCGGTTTCACTTAAGATTGTCTGTGAAGAGGCAATATAAATTATTAAATCTTTTGAATACACATTTTCTTTGTTTTCTCTGTGATGAAATGGGAAGTATACATACCATTCTTCAGCTCCCTACTGATTTACTATCTGAGTTTTAGGAAATATATTGATTATTTTCCTAGGGAGTATAACTAGAATAAATATAATAAACACTTTTGTTTTTCAGGTGCAGCTGCTGCTGCCGTGATGTCCAGTTCTAAAGTAACCACAGTCCTGAGGCCGACCTCGCAGCTGCCAAATGCTGCTACTGCTCAGCCAGCAGTGCAGCACATCATTCACCAACCAATCCAGGCACGTCGGAGCCCGGGGTGCATGAAGGGCGGCATGGGAATTATTCACGCCACCAGGCACTAGGCACATCCTTGACCTCAGGGACTTCCCATCGAGTTGCCAAGACATAGGGAAGTTTGAAAGATGCACAGTATCATGTGGCAAGCTGTAAGAACGCAAAGGAGAGGTGGTGGGAAGGCTTCCTGTTGGAAAGGCTGTGCTAATGAGGAATCAGAGAAGTGAAGAGGAAGTGAAGGGGGAGATGAACAGCAGCAAGGAGGCAGTGATGGTTGTAGACGGCAGTTAGTAAAGGCTGGCTAGGATTGAGGGATTTTAACTTGGATTGGGGGGATCTGTGGACTCCTAAAAGTTATGCATATATGTATGTTTGTTCCAAGAACGTGGTCCATGCCGTTCAGCTTTTTTTTTTAAGGAAATCTATGGCTTCATTACTACTGAAGTATAATATATTTGCAGGAAATATAGTATCTATAATTTGGGTGCTCTAGAATATGGAATATAAACTAGACTTTTTATATACAGTAGAGAGCCACTGCGTTTTTTTGTTTGTTTTTGTTTTTTTGAGACAGAGTCTCACTCTGTTGCCCAGGCTGAAGTGCAGTGGTATGATCCCAGCTCACTGCAACCTCTGCTTCCTGGGTTCAAGTGATTCTCCTGCCTTAGCCTCCCAAGTGCTTGGGACTACAGGTGTGTACCACCATGCCCGGCTAATTTTTATACTTTTAGTAGAGACAGGGTTTTACCCTGTGGGCCAGGCTGGTCTCAAACTCCTGGCCTCAAGTGATCTGCCTGCCTTGGCCTCCCAAAGTGCTGGGATTATAGGCATGAGGCACTGTGCTCGGCCAAAAATCATTTTTTTTTTTTAAACACAATGGCTTTGTGTATCATTGAAGTAGTATTGTTGAAAGATGAGATTAGGCTGGACACAGTGGCTCATGCCTGTAATCCCAGTATTTTGGGAGGCCAAGGCGGGCGGATTGTCTGAGATCAGGAGTTTGAAACCACCTTGGACAACATGGTAAAACCCCGTCTCTACTAAAATGTCAAAAAATTAGCTGGGCATGGTGGTGCGCGCCTGTAATCCTGGCTACCTGGGAGGCTGAGGTGGGAGAATTGCTTGAGTCCGAGAGGCAGAGGTTGCGGTGGGCCAAGATCGTGCCACTGCACTCCATCTGGGGCGACAGAGTGAGACTCCATCTCACAAAAAAGAAGAAAGATAAGATGAATCTAGCTGAATCACATACAGGAGGTCTGTCCCCTTAAGCACTTTCAGGGGAGAGACACATGTATGAAACAACTGGGTTTAAGATAATAAGGAAGAGTCTTGATTATGACACTGGGTAGTATCTCTCTAGCCTACAGCTTTCAAGATAAAATAAAAGACCTTTCTGGTCAAGAAAACAGAGTCGGAGGAGTATTAGGCATCTAGTAGTATACGTGATACATATGAAGGGATAGAGGGAGACGAGAATCAAGACAAGGAGCTCCCGAGTGAGGAAGCTGGTGCTGTAGCCTTAGTGTAAGACACGCACCTGCACTTGGTAGGAGCAGCAGGTAAAAGGGCTGCAGAGCTCGGCCATTTAGATGCATGTTTCAGGGTTAAGAGCGAGGGAAGAATCAGAACTCAGGTGATTCGAAGAATAATGGTGGATACGTGGATGAAGCCCAGTGTGGAGCTCATTTTTCAGAGGAAGATTTCACACATAAGTGTGATAAGGGCACTCTGTCCATGTGAAAACATCCAGAAAGCATGTGGGCACCCTGAACCATTACCTAGAAAAGAATACTGTTACTCTGAGTTGCCCTTGTACTCGCTAACGTAGATGGCCTGAGAGCCAACAGCTCTATTCAGCACCTGAGTAGGCCCTCTGTGGAGGTGTTGGGTTGGATGGCAGCATAAGTTGTCTACACCAGGACCAACAACAGACCTGTGGCAACTCTAGATTGAAGGGTGAGGTCCCAGTAGTACCAGTAGTAGGGCAGAATTTTGACTCCAATCACATTTGCACGGGAGGGACTCATGTACTGTTCAATCAAAATGAGATTTTTTTTCCAAAACATTTGTCAATGTTGTCTTAATAAGGGATCACCTGACCTCAGGTGATCCGCCCACCTCACTGTCCCAAAGTGCTGGGATTACAGGTGTGAGCCACCGCGCTTGGCCTGGCGCTTGGTCTTATGACAACCTATCTGAAAAGAGAATTCCTTAATTGGAATGGTGAGAATTTATTTTTATTTGGGCAGAAACATACTTATCTGTAGGCTCGTTTCAAATTACACATTTAGTATTTGGCTTCCTATATTTTATTTTATTTTTGTTTTAAATGAACTGTTTTTTCTCTTTTGGTAGTCTCGGCCACCTGTGACCACCTCCAATGCCATCCCTCCTGCTGTGGTAGCAACCGTCTCAGCCACCAGAGCTCAGTCTCCAGTCATCACTACGACAGCGGCACATGCTACTGACTCAGCACTTAGGTATACACGGGGAGGATGAAGTTTGAACCTTCCTGCCTCCTCCTCCGCCTCCTCCACTCTTTTTTCTTTCATTCCTTCATTTAAGTGAATATTTGTTGAGTGGCTTTTTCTTTAATGAGCTATGTAGTGTTCTAAATCCTGGGGCTAAAGCTGTGAACAAAGAAATTCCTGCCCACACAGAGCTTCTGTTTTTAGGGGCTGGAGACACAATAAATATGTAGGTTTTTAGATGGTGAAAAGTGCTTTGGAAAAAATAAGGGTAAAAGGGATTGGGAGTGACAGGGTGGGTGGTGCAGGGGACTTACAGTTTCATGTAATGTGGTCGGAGAGAGCTTTGTTGATAATACATTTGAGTAGAAAATGAAAAGATACAATGAAATGAGTGAGCTATGTGGTTATCTGAGAGAAGAGTATTCTAGGCAGTGGCAATACTAGTAAGTGCAAGGCTCCGAGACAGGATTCTGTTTGCCACTTACAAGGAGCACCGATGAGGCCAAGGTGGCAAGAGTTAGGTTTGGGGAGGTAGCAGGGTCTCCAGATCACATAGGTCCTTAGGAGCCACGCTAAGGACATGGACTCGGCTGGGGCATGATGGAAAGCCTTAGCAGAATTTTCAGCAGAGCAATGCAATGATCTGAAGTTTCATTTGGTTCAGCCTGGTTGCTGGATAGAATAGGCTATGGAGAGGCCAAGTTAGAAGCAGAGGTTGGGTAGAAGGGTATAGCCAGCATGTAGGAGAGATGAAGATGGATGTAGAAAGACATGGTTAGATTCTGGATAGATTATATTTTTTGGAGGGAGGGTCTCGCTCTGTCATCCAGGCTGGAGTACAGTGGCATGATCATGGCTCACTGCAGCCTTAAACTCTCAGCCTCAAGTGATCCTCTTGCCTCAGCCTCCCAAGTAGCTGGAACTCCAGATGTGCACCACCATGCCTAATTTTTTTATTTTCTTGTAGAGACAGGTTCTCACTTTGTTGCCCAGATTGGTCACGAACTCCTGAGCTCAAGTGATCCTCCTGTCTCCATAAGTGCTGGGACTACAGCATGAGCCACCATGCCTGGCCCTGGGTGGATTTTGAAGGATAGAGTCAGGAAGATTTCTGAGAATCACTGGAGCAGGGGGCGGGGGTATGGGAGTGTGAGAAGGAGGGGAGTCAGGATTATTTATTTGCCAGTACTAGTTGGCCTATACACCTAACAGGGTGGAGGAGAGTGGGATTTTTGGAAAAGGAGTTTTATACTTTGATTTTAGGCATTTTAAGGTTGTGATGGCAAGATATAGTGGCTCGTGCATGTAATCTTAGCACTTTGGGAGGTTGAGGCAGGAGGATCACTGGAGTCCAGGAGTTTGAGACCAGTCTGGGCAATATAGGGAGATCCCATCTCTATAAAAAATAAGAAAGTAGCCAGGCATGGTGGTGTGTACCTGTAGTCCCAGCTACACGGGAAGCTGAGGTGGGAGGATCGCTTAAGCCCTGGAGGTTGAGTCTATAGCAAGCTGTGATCGTGTCACTGCATTCCAGCTGGGGCAACAGAGCGAGACCCCATCTCCACCAAAAAAAAAAAAAAAAAAAAAAGGATTTAGGCTGGGTGCAGTGGCTCGTGCCTGTAACGCTGGTGCTCTTGGAGGCCAAGGTGGGAGAATCACTTGAGGCCAGGAGTTCAAGACCAGCCTCAGCAACATACCGGTATCCCATTTCAACAAATTAAAAAAAAAAAAAAAAAAAAAGATAAGCGTGGTGGCATGTACCTCTAGCCCTAGGTACTTGGAGGCTGAGGTGGGAGGATCATATGACCACAGGAGTTTGAGACCACATGAGCTATGATTGTGCCACTACTCTCTAGCCTGGGCGACAGAGCAAGATCCTGTCTCTAAAAAAAAAGAAGCAAAAAAGATTTGCAGAGCCATACAGGAATGAAGTCTGGTTGGTGAGGGATGATCTTAAAGGCTTTTTGTGAGTGACACAATCAGGGATGACATGATGCTGTTTTTCCTCATGATCGCCAAGTCACATTACAGGGAGGCTGGGGAGAGCAGTTGGTCCTTGCCATGGGTTATATTGAGGGAAGGGAGTCTTTGGCAATAGCGCAGACAAGAAGGGATTCACTGAATCAAAGCAAGGATAGGTTGGAGAGAGGAGCCGTTAGAAGCTAGGGAGGCACCACTGGGACCTGTCAGCTGGAAGCTGGGCAGAGTGGTGAGGAAGAAAGAGGAATTGGAGATGCCTCTTTGGTTTCCTCCTTACCTGTCCTAGTAAATGAAAAGGAAAACAAGGGAAGGAAAGCAGGTTTTAGAAAAGATTGAACTTTGGGATACTGAGTGTATCTGTGGAACAGCCAAGTGGCTGTTGTCAGCATGTGGTTGAAGAGGGGTCTGTGCTAGAGATAATGGGTTTGGGAGTGATCAGTGCGTGGGCCACAATGAAAGCCTTCAGGTGTCTATCCAAGGGTACTAGAGAGTGAGAAGAGAACCTAGAACAGAATTCTGAAGAAAATTATATTTAAATGAACAGCAATGCCTGGAACTTATCTTTAGCCATTAGCTCTATTATTTACTTGTATGACATTAAGCAGGTTTTCAATTCCCCTGATCCTTTGTTCTCTCTTCAATAAAAGGGATACTTTACTTTGTGGCAGTTATTAATAAATGTATTACCTGAGGTACAAAGAGACAGAACCGCCCAACATAAAATAGACTACTTGTTGTTGCTCATTTTAACTTTATAAAAGTTAATATATTCAGGTGGTATGAGGAAATTCACAAGGTATAAATGGATATACAGTCATCTCTATCCATGGGGTCTTGGCTCCAGGAGCCCCTGCAGATACTGAAATCCAAGGATGCTCAAGTTCCTTCATATAAAGTAGCATAGTATTTGCATATAACCTACGCACCTCCTCCCATGTACTCTGGCACTCTAAGTAACCTGGAGATGATTAAATCATCTCCAGGTTACTTAGAGTGCCTATTATGATGCCTACACATCACTTCATTCATGTGGATTCTGTGTAGCACTTGGTGCTCAGCTAATTCAAGTTTTGCTTTTTGGAATTTGGGGAAATTGTTTTCCCCCTTGAATATTTTCAGTCCATGCTTGGTTGAATCCATAGATGTGGCACCTGGGGGTACTGAGGGCCAACTGTATGATGAAAACTAGGGGTAGGCTTTTTATTTTTATTTTTTGGCTTTTTATTTTTAATCATATTGTCAAAGTATCTTTTCCATTGTGTTGAATGTTTTAATAGAAAGCTGGATATTGAATTTTGTTGAATGCATTTTTAGCATTCACTCATATAACACTAGCAATATACTGCAAGTAGTGAAAACAAAAACCCTAATCAGGTGATTTTTCTCTTTATATCTACAATTACAATAAATTCCTAATGTCTAACTTTTTTTGAATTCTGCAGATAGAAATTTTTCAACAGACCAATTTCCATAGAAGAAATAGAAAAAATTTTAAGCACTGTCTCTCACAGAAGCACCAGATCCAGCTGGTTTCATAGAATTCTTTTTTGAGACAGGGTCTTGCTCTGCCAGCCAGGTTGGAGAACAGTGGCTCAGTCACGGCTCACTGCAGCCTCAACCTCCTAGGCCCAAGTGATCCTTCTACCTCAGCCTCCCAAAGCTGCGACTACGGGCACGTGCCACCATGCACCATGCCTGGCAAATTTTAAAATGTTTTGTAGAGACAGGGTCTCCCTATGTTGCCCAGGCTGGTATCAAACTCCTGGGCTCAAGCGATCCACCTGCCTCGGCCTCCCAAAGTGCTGGGATTACAATTGTGAGCCACCACACCCAGCCTTGGTTTCATAGAATTCTACCAAACCTTCAAAGGGCCAGATAAACCAGCAATAAAGAAATTGGTTCAAGGTATAGAGAAAATAGTAAACTTCCAGAAAAATATAAGTCATATCTTAATTTTTCTGCTAAATACATTCATTCTGTCAGTTCTCTGACCCTTGTCTTTTCAGTCATTACTTGGTTGAAAGAAATGTATTTTCTATCACTTTCTTCAAAAAGGGCGTATCTTAAAGCACCAATATTTTGAAATTTTACATGCTGAGAATCATTTCCCATTTATACTTAGGCAATAGTCTGGCTGATTAAGTGTTTTATTGTTTCTATATTCTTTCCATGACTACTTGAGGGGTCGTTTTTCCCGTGTCTTCTAGATCTGGATGTTACTACACAGAGTCTGTTTTTTTTTTCTTAACCCCTTACAAAGGCCTTAGTCTTTTTGCCTCATTGCCTGATTCTTTTCGTTGAATATCAGCAAATTTAATGGCATTTATTTTGTAATGACCATTATTTATGGTTTTGTTCTAAACATGGTGTGCCTTTTCAATCTGTAGCATAAAACTGTATCTATTGACCGGGCGCAGTGGCTCATGCCTGTAATCCCAGCACTCTGGGAGGCTGAGGCAGGCAGATCACTTGAGGTCAGGAGTTTGAGATCAACCTGGCCAACATGGTGAAACCTTATCTGTCAGCTGGGCATGGGGCCGGACGCCTTTAATCCCAGCTACTTGGAAGGCTGAGGCGGGAGAATCACTTGAACACGAGAGGCAGAGGTTGCAGTGAGCCAAGATCATGCCACTGCACTCCAACCTGGGCAACAGAGCGAGACACCGTCTCAAAAGAAAAAAAGAAAAAAACTGTAATTATGAACAGTTTTTGTGAGTTATATGTTTTTTTTTTCTTTTGGGACCTAGTCTTGCTCTGTTGTCCAGGCTGGAGTGCAGTGGCACAGTCTCGGCCACTGCAATCTCCGCCCCCCTCCCGGGTTCAAGCGTTTCTTGCACCTCAGCCTCCCGAGTAGCTGGGATTACAGGCACCCACCACCACCCCCGGCTAAGTTTTGTATTTTTGGTAGAGACGGAGGTTTGCCATGTTGGCCAGGCTGGTCTCGAACTCTTGACCTCAGGTGATTTGCACGCCTCAGCCTCCCAAAGTGTTGGGATTACGGGCGATTCCTAAGTGTTGAATCTTTTTGCACTCCTATGTAATTTTTTTAACTGTTCCCTTTAACGTTGTTTTCATAGTCTTCTCCATCCTTGACTGCATTTTCAGCATTGTCTCTCATGTTCCACTTCTAATTTTGCCTTCATTCTTGAAACTGCTGAACAGTTGCCTTCTGTTTCCCTCTCGAGCTCTGCCTATATATTTTGTCTTCTTCTGTTGTTCTCTCATCATTTCCACTGAGCTCTTAGTCTTTGCTTTGTGTTTCTATTTCATAGAAGTGGTTACTTCATTAAGGTTTTAAATTCATGGTACAGTGTTCATCTGCGTAGTAAAAGCACTTCTGGTGTGTTTCGTTCCACCTTTTGTCTTTTAGCATCTTTAAATAGATCCTGTTTTGGATCTTTTCTGAGTATTCATCTTTGATTGGATTGACTTTATTCTGGATCCCTTATTTGTAATTGGTTCTTACTGTAGCCTGAACTATTTACCGGGTTTGGAGAAATTTTCCAAATGACTCAGTGTCCTGCGTTTGAAATTTGTTGGCCATTACTTCATTCCTGTCAGTGCAGATAGACCACTTAAAGTGGCAAAGCCTCTCTTCCCTAGGTCCCCCGCACGCAATTCCCCATAGATGGGACTTTTCTGTGTCTATGTGATTCCTGGTTTAACCCTAGATCCTTTGCTTTTTAACCCTTGGAACTGTTCTAAATGCTGCTCCGCTGCCAGCTCCATTCCCGCTGTTACACGAAGATTCTGGTTTTCTCTGTCAGTTTGTGCTCCTCATTTTGGAGCATTATACTTCATTACTGGATTTTATCCCCAGAGTTATAGCCCCAGAAATTCTCTCTTCAGGCTGGGGAGGGTGGCTTATGTCTGTAATCCTAGCACTTTGGGAGGCTGAGGCAGGAGGATCGTCTGAGCCCCAGGAGTTGAAGACCAGCCTGAGCAACATAGTGAGAACATAGTGAGACTCTATCTCTTTTTTAAAAAAAAAAAAGAAAAAAAGAAAGCAATCCTTCCTTCATTGGCTCCTGAGTCTCTGGTTATCCCTACCTTTGGCAATTCTTCTGTCCTGTGGTTTGAGATTTCAGATGTCTCCTAATTTTGCAAAAGGAGGATTCTATATTTCTCTTTTTTGTTTTCTTTACTGTTCTGAGAGGAGAAGGAGAAAATACCACACTGGCAGTCTCTGCCTACGATACCCTTGTCCTCCAAATAAGCCAGTCATACAAGGACCTATCTGAACACTGGAGGATAATCACAAGTCCATTTATCATTTAACCCCCATATTTTCTGTAGATGTCAGATCACTGAATTGGGGCTCTATCCTTGGAGTTGCCTTTCAGACTGTTAACAAAAAAAAAAAAAAAAAAAAAAAGCTGGCCGGGCGCGGTGGCTCAAGCCTGTAATCCCAGCACTTAGGGAGGCCGAGACGGGCGGATCACGAGGTCAGGAGATCAAGACCATCCTGGCTAACACGGTGAAACCCCGTCTCTATTAAGAAATACAAAAAACTAGCCGGGCGAGGTGGCGGGCGCCTGTAGTCCCAGCTACTCGGGAGGCTGAGGCCGGAGAATGG